>NW_007097662.1:464813-504573 GCF_000164805.1 Carlito syrichta
TGGTAGCACGTGCCCGTAATTCTGGCTACTCGGAAGGCTGAGGTGGAAGGATCGCCAGAGCCCAGCAGGTCGAGGCTGCAGGGCCGGCCCTGCACTCCAGTCTGGGCGACAGAGTAAGACTCCAACTCAAAAAAAAAAAAAAAAGAAAAGAAAAAAAGAAATAATACATGAAAATAATAATGCATATTACAGAAGGATCACAAACCCCAATTTCTTTCTCTTCCCCCAACCCAACCCTAGTCTCTCTCCTAAAAAGTAACCATTATTAACAGTTTATATTTCATACTGGAAAGAAGTATGCATATATACCAGTAAAGTAAATATATATTGATTTTGGTAGAATGAGGTAGAGCCTCAATTTTTTTTTCCAAACAGCTGCTGATCATCTCAATATCATTTATTGGGAAATGCCAGCACTATCCTCATTGATCTGAAATCCAACCTTTATTGTAAATTCTCAGATGTATTTTGATCTATTTGGAGACTGTTCTCTCCTACTGAGTTGCTGCTTTCTTCTCTAGCACTTATAAAATTATAGACAATTCACTTTATATTGTGCTACTGTTTGGCCTAGTCTTCCTCTTATTACTTATTCTCAGACTGTTTACATTTCCCATGTTTGTCTTGGTCAAACTCCCCAAACTTAGCCTATTGGTATTTTAATTGGGAGTTCTTTTTTCTTTTTTTGCTGGGGTCTCACTCTGTTGCCCAGGCTGGAGTGCAGTGGTATGATCACAGTCCACTGCAGTTTCAAACTTCTGGGCTCAAGTGATCCTTTTGTCTCAGCTTCCAAGTAGCTAGGACTTCAGGTGTGCGCCACCATGCCCAGCTAATTTTTGTAGAGACAAGGTCTCTCGCTATGTTGTTCAGGCTGGTCTTGAACTCCTGGGCTTAAGCAATACTCTCACCTTGGCCTCCCAAAGTGCTGGGATTATAGGTATGAGCACTATGTCCAGTCTTAATGAAGATTTCTAAATGAAATACTTAAATTCCTATGATTTGGTAAGATTACAAAATTTAGTCTTTCTATTCAAGAACAAAGTATGTCTTTCCATTTATTTTAGTTTTTAAAAATATCTGTCAGGAAAGTTTTAAAGTTTTCTTCACATGTCTCATATTTCATTTTTCAGATTTGAACATTTTGATTGCTGTTGTAAATATTTTCTTATATTTTAAGTGGTTATTTGCCAAAAGAAAGCTTTTAGTTTGTTAACTCAGTAATGAGTCATCTAACTAAATTATCTTTCTCTAAATTGTTTCCAGCTCGTTTGGGGTTTTTTAGATATACAGTTATATTAGCTAAAAGAAATGATATATATTGCCTCTTTTCTAATATTACTATTTCTTTTTCCTAATTGTGATGGCTAGTGATTCCAGAAAAATGTTTAATAAGTCTTGCTAGAGGGCATCCTTTTTCCCTCTCATTTTAGTAGGAATACTTCTGATGTTTAACTGAATGATGTTGACTTTTAGTTTGAAATGTTTAATTTTATAATGTCAATGAAATATTTATGTATTTCTATTCTACTGGTATCCTTTTTTCTTCTTGGATGAATGCAATATTTTGCAACATATGTTCTGTACTCTATTACTGTCATGATTTTTTCCCTTTCACCTGTTGTATGGTAAATTATTTTAATGGAGCCCCAATATTGAATCATTCTGATGTTTCTTTCTTGTGGTATCATACTTTTTAAAAAGTACTGATTAATATTTTCTGCTAATATTTTGCTTTGATACAAGTGAGATCTGTATTTTATTTTTCTGAACTCAGGTTTTGCTATCAATATTATACTGACTTTGTAAAAATAGTACAGAAGTGTTTCTTCTTTCTCTGTTCTCTGACAAAGTTTGAGTAGTGTCAGAATTACATTCCATTAAGGCTTAAAAAAGTTAGCCAGTAAAAAAGTCTAGGCCTGATTACATTTTTGAAACATACTTATTTGGTAAAGTTCTCATTTTCTTTTGTGTTTATGTTGGTCTGTTTAGCTTTTTCTCTATTTTGGCAATTTATATTTTCCCAGAAAATCAAACATTTCATCCAATTATTTACAAGGTCTCCTGTAGATCCTTTTAGTTTCATTGGCATTTGTGATTATTTTCCCCATTTCGTTTCTAACTTGAAATACGTTTTTCACTTTTTTTCTTGATTGTATTGGTCAGTGGTTTATCAATGTAATATGTTTTTCAAGTGACAGTTCTTGCGTTGATCAATTTTATTATTTTTGTTTGCTAACTTATAAATTCCTGCTATTGTCTTCATTGCTTCCCAATTCCCTTTGTGAGGGGAAACCTGGAAAATGTAAGATAGGGGAGCTCCCTTGGTGAGGGGAAACCTGGAAAATATAAGATGGGAGAAAAAAGCCAAATGCAGTAGCAAGGGTTAAGTGTGTGGAGAGCAAGGGGAGGTGGGGACGAAAAGGTGAGACAAAACAGAGGTCACTTCCAAAGTGAATTATGGAAGCTCTCTGGTTGGCACCCCCTGAGCATCACTCCCCGAGGCCACTGCATCTGCCTCATCTAGCGCTCATCAGCTGTCCGCTCACCATTCTCAGGATCTTCAACATTCCAGTGGGTGAGAAGAAAAAATACTTGAGGCCATCCCTGAATTTGGACGGGACTTTGGCCCGGCCCTCAGCTCGCTTTTGGATTGCAGCCTTCTCCTCTGAGCTCTTGATTACAGGTCGTATGGATGGCGTTGGCTGTAGGCGTTTGGTGGATGTCTTTGACTGTGCGGCGTGCTTGCCGCGTTGGAGATGCCCCCGGTCTGAGGCTGCGGGGTGTACTGGGGTAGGAACCGAGGCTGCGCGGTGAGCCCGAGTGCCAACCGAGGTTGCAGAGTGTGCCGGGGTGCGAACCGAGGCTGTGGGGTGAGCCTGGGTGCGAACCGAGGTTGCAGAGTGCGGCGGAGTACCAGTACGAAATGAGGCTGCAGTGCGAATCGAGGCTGTGGGATGCTTCCTGGGTGGGAAACTCACTGAGCTGTCGAGACGTGACGGGGGTTTAGAAGGCTCCGATTGTTTCAAGTACTGCAGGTCCCTTGAAGGTGCCTGGGACAACTCATGTTTGGTGTCTTCGGGATCCATGGTGGGTCCCCTCTGTCTGGCCGTGTCAGGCTAGCCCTGCAGCTCTGAACCAACGCTGCGGCGGTAGTGGGCTCTCTCCTGAAAACCAGCGTCTCACTCCAACGGCTGCGGCCACCTCCCGTCACGTGCACATGGCTTTCGCTGTCCCGTGGACAAGTGGAGTCCTCCAGTCACCTTCAAGGCCAGCCAGAATACAATGTCTCTGCCTATCCTGGGAACTCAAAGTCTCGGCAAACCCACCACTCTGAGCTGCCAGTTAGCAGGCAGGAAAGGCATTCCAAGACCACTTAGGCAGGTTCTTGTGTATTTTTTTCCTCACCACCCTTGCCCAGGAGCTGAAATACCCTATCTCAAGGCTCCCTGCGCTCCCTTGAAAGCTACAGCAATGCTGAGCTCAGTGCTGAGCGCAGTGTTCGGAATCTCTTCTTTCTGCTCCCATATTGAGATTAAACGAAGAACAACTGTTGAAAATATGTGTCAGAACAAAGAACTATGTTTAATACTTAGTATCAAATTAAAAATGAATATAAAATCACAAAACTTCTTTTTTCTCATGAACAGGCTTTTTCTGATAAGGACCACTTGGATTGAACAGAAGCTTCCGGTAAATAAGGACGCCGTCGGCAAGACAGCACACTGCTGTAATGAGGCCAAATGCCTGGAAAAAAAGACATGGTGTCACTGCCTGGCCATGGTATCAATTTCCATCATTTACACAAGTTTAAGTGGTCTGTCCACCAGATTCCTCTCCTGGTAGGGTACTGGGATTGCTCCCTGTGCTGAGCCTAATACTAAAATGGAAAGAGGCCAAGCGCAGTGGCCCACAGTGACTCACACCTGCAATCCCAGCACTTTGGCAAGTGGAGGTGGGAGGACTGCTTGAGCCCAGGAGTTCGAGATTAGTCTGGGAGAACATATGGAGACGCTGCCAGAACATAGGGAGACCCTGTCTCTACAAAAAATAAAAATAAAACAATCATCTGGGTGTGGTGGCAAACACCTGCAGTCCCAGCTCTTTCTCTAGAGGCTGAGGCAGATGGTAGTGATCATGCCACCACACCCCAGCCTGGTTAACAGAGTGATACCTCACTCAAAAAAAAAAAACAAAAAAAGTAAAGACACTTTAGAGATTATCTTATTCTTCTCACTGCCATGTTTTCCAAATACCTGTCTACAGAAAGGGAAAAGATAATTTAAGTGATGAAGTGAGCAGAAATAATACTGAAGTGGTATGGGCTTTGAAATAAATACCTGTTTTTATCTCTTGAGTTGCACCTACTGATGATACTTAGTTATCAACATTTCTATCTATAGTGTTCAACTATTTTGACTTCTCTATTGCCAAATTCTACTGGAGAAAGAGTCAAAGTTAACACTAGCTCAGGATTAAATCATGGGGATCAGTAGCTGTGATAAAATCATTGGAGAACTGTAGTGATAAGACGATTAATCCAAAGTGAACTCTCAAAGGCTGAGCTACATTTGCTTCCAGGGTGGGATTCTAAACAGCCCTTAAGAAAATAAAATTGAGGTAAAGGCAATAAACGAGAATATGAGGGAACCATTTGAAAGCTGGTGCCTGGGATGTAGAAGGGGGATGTCATTCTTTGCATGTTATTTGGTCAGCTTCATGCACTGGTCAGAAAGTCTGGCTTCCTGGTTCTAGACATGGCTCCCACAGCCTCCTTTTTACCTGGAGTCTCAGGCCACTGCCGCCTAGGTCCTGACAACACTGAATACCTCCTATCAATCTTTTTATGACTGGCATTCTGCACATTGCTGGGTCCTCCACCTGAGACGGAGAAAGGTCCTTTTATCACCCTCATTCTCAGCAAACAGCACTTTCACTGCCAGAGAGAGGTAGATGTGTCCTCTTTTCTGTGCCCGACAATACTCTGCCAACAGCTTATCTACAACTGTTTGTACTTCTGTCCTCTGTGTTAGGTACTAAGCAACTTGAGGATAGGACTCACAATCCAGTCCAGTGCTGTCCAAAAGAAACATGTGAGTCACCAATGTAAGATTACATAATTACATAATTAAGATTTTCTAATAGTCAGTTTAAAAATGTAAAGAAAAAGTCGGGTGCAGTGGCTCACATGCCTGTAATCCCAGTACTTTGGGAGGCGGAGGCAAGAGGATTGCCTCAGCTCAGGGGTTCGAGACTAGCCTGGGCAAACTGGCGAGACCTCATCTCTACAATAAAAAAAAAAATTAGCTGTACATGGTAGCACACACCTGCAGTTCCAGCTACTTGGAAGGTTGAGGTGGAAGGATCACCTGAGCCTAGCAGGTCGAGGCTGTGGTGATCATGAGTATGCCATTGCCTTCCAGCCTATGCAACAGGGTGAGACTTCAACTCAAAAAAAAAAAAAAAAAAAAAGTAAAGAAAAAACAAGTGGAATAGGTTTTAAAAATATATTTTATTCAACCCAATATATCTAAAATATTATCCTTTAACATATCATCAATATAATGAAGTCATTAACAAAATGTTCTACATTCTTTTTAGGAGGTAATAAATCTTTGAAATTCAATGGGTATTTTATTTTATACCTACAGCTCATCTCAATTCATACTAGCCACATTTTCAGTACTCAATAGCCACATGTGGCCAGTGGCTACCAGTTACTGTACTGAACAGCACAGCTCTATACTTTGTCAGCACTTGCCAAAGCGTACTTTAGAAATGAATAAATGAATGAGTAAATAAAGTGGATGAAAGTAAATCCTATGTCTGATCCCTCTTCATAGTAGAGGGATAAGATTATTTATAACTAGGAGGGCTGGGCATGGTGGCTCATGACTGTAATCCAAGCACTTTGGGAGGCAGAGTTAGAAGTTCAAGACCTGCCTAGGTAACATAGCAAGACCTCGTCTCTACAAAAAAAAAAGAAGTTAGGCGTGGTGGCAAGTAATTGTTGTCCCAGCCACTCTGGAGGCTGAGGCAGGAGGATAGCTTGAGCCCAGGAGTTTGAGACTATGGCAAGCCAGGAGAGTGCCACTGTACTCCAGCCTAGGAAATAGAGTAAGACTCTGACTCAAAAAAAAAAAAAAAGAAAGAAAGAAAGAAAGAAAAGAAAACTAGGGGAAATTGATGACACAGAGCTAAAGCATTTCTAGAATAATTCTGATTCCTCATACAATTGCTTAGGGCTTAAGGGAAATAAAAACCATGGATTCTGACAGACATGGCTATCTGAGACTGGTCAGTTCCCTTAAGTGGCCATACTATTAAAGAATAAGGAAGTAAGAAGATTTATTAAAATTAGAATTTTCTAATTCAATTCTCTAGATCAGAAACAAACAAAAAAACCCAAATGATTTTGAACCTCCTGTAAGAAATCTCAAGAATATCAGATTTAACTATAACTAAATTACTTGACTCATATTTTGGCTTGCCTCCCAGGAAAACGTCTGATGGAATTGATTTGCTTCTCTTTAAGAAGTATTCAAAATAATCCTTTATTTCAAGGCTTTCTATCAACATTCAGCTATCATAAGGACATCTTCTATTATATTCCACCTGAAGAAGGATCTGAACAAGAAATTGGGCTCAAAACAGTCTGTTTCATCTTAACATGTAATATGTCCTTTTCTTTATAAAGGAGAACTATAAAACTCATCATTTTTTTTTTCTTATTTTTGCTTGGCATCAAGTTTTTCAGAGCTAAGTGATGTAACTTATTCTAGTAGCTCTTGTCAGTTTAGTTCTACATACCTATAAGAAATATGTAGGAACCTCTTTTATTTGGTTAACTCTAGTTCTAGTATAAAATCATATTCCTTCACGTTAATCAGAGCAAGCATTCACACACACAAAATAATAAGCCACTAGGCACTGTATATTGGCCTAAGAACCCCAAAGATAAATATAGTATGGTTTTCTGTTCTTACATCTGTTTTCCAAATAAATCTGTATTCTGATCAAACCCAAAGAAAGAAGCCAGAAAGACCTCCACTTACCCCTCCAAGGACTGTTAATGTTGTGGTTTCTGGTATCAGTGCTAACACAGATACAATGACCATAAATACCGTTGTTACCAATGAGTTGATAATATCCTAAAAAACACAGAAAAGTTAGCTTTACATGAAGATCAAGTCATGCTAAAAAAAAAAAAAAAAAAAAAGACAGAGAAGGGTCAGCCCCTTAAATATTCTGAAGGCTTCACTTTATGAAACAAATTTATTAGCATGTATCTTTCAGAAAACCAAAATACCAAAGTAAAATGACACCAATATATTTGGCTTATAATTACATTTAGTGGTTCTCTTTTATGTATAATATAGTTATCTACTTAATTTTATATCTTTTTTAGTGAATATTAATGTAGCTGAGGGGAAAACTCATCTGGTTAGGAGAGAAAATGAATGATATATAGAAGATTTAAGTTAGAATGGATAATCTGAGAAGTAAAAATGCTCATTTTTATACTAAATACAAGAAAATGCAGAATAGTCTACACTGCATATCGAACTTCATGCTACTAAAATGCAATTAATAAACTTAAAGTAGTGCACATCTAAGAGAAAGTGATAATTTTCAGGAAAACCCCCACATATATCTATATGAAATAGCTGACCAATTATCTTATTATTGATGATAATGTAGCTTAGTCATTTAACAGTTTTCCAAAATGAAAATTATTTTCATTCCAAACTATGGCTTTAAGTGTAATTTACATTTTTGAATGGATGTGTAGTGTGGGAAAAGTAAATTGTCTTTATTCTCGTTTATGTATGTAAGATAACTTAGGCAGGAAGGACTTTTATCACAGAAATACCAAACTTCAAAACCCTGGTAATTTAGAAAAGTAGTTATTAAAAAGAAAGCAGGATGAGGTTCAGTTGGAGCAGGGCAAGATTAGATATACTTAAGATGAAAAAAGTTCTTATTTGTAGATATTGAGACTTGCTATCGTAGGTTAATTCTCACCGATGTTGGATATTTTGGTCTGTTTCAAGGCAACAGATCACATCTCCACCTCAGTCAGTCAGGCAGCCTGCCTCCTATGAGCTGTTTTGGGCAAATGTTTATAGATGGGTTTGAATAAAAGCGGTGTTCTAGGGAGTACAGAGGACTTCCACCTCCAACACACACACAAAATGATATGCCTGCCTGAACACCAATGATCCTTGATGGTGATTCAGAACACTGCTTTTATATTAAAAACAAAATGTCAATATGCCATGGAGTAGAATGTAAACTTAATTATAAAAAAAAATGAAGATTTCAAAGAAATTTTGAGCCTATACTTAGAAACCACCTTAAAGTCCTGGGTTGGCTCACTTTGTGTTTTCTGTCATTGGGGCATCTGAGGGGAAGAGAGAAGACCTGCTTTACAAATTGTATGAGACTGAATGAAACTTTGGGACAATTTGAGTACAAGTGACAAAGCCCTCTCCTAAGCAAAGATAGTGGTCATCAGACAGAAGTACTTCCAAGTTACCTTTTCCCCACTTACAGATTAATCTGCGTCCTTTACTTTAAAGAGCCCTACAACTTCTCTACCTGTGCTGTGACTCCCATTTCACTCTGCAGGGACCTCACTCTATTACCTTTCTTTGTCTCTGCCTGTATCTCGTCACCTCAGTGGTGACCTATGGAGTTCTCTCTTTCCTCCTCAGTCCCTCAACAATCTTGCCACCTGCCCACTTAAGGCAAACCACTCTGGAAAAGGCCACCAGGGGTCTGTTAATACAGCTTATGATTAGATGTATTTTAATACTTATCTGTTTACATATGACATTTACCACTTCTTTCTTCTTGAAATGCTCTCCTGTCTTGGCTTCTGTGACACCACTCTCCAGCAGGTCCTCTCCTGCCTTTCTCTGGCCACTCCTTCTCATCCCATATGTTGGCATTTCTGTTTTACTTTCAACTTTCTCCATACTCCTCCTGAGCCATTTTGGTCAGCCTAAGCTCAGATACCATCATAAGGTGATGACTCCCAAAGGTACAGCTGTAGCTCTTGTAAGCTTCAGACTGGTTTTGAACATTTCCATCTGCATGTCCCATAAGCAACTAAAATCTAGTATTTCTTAAATAGAACTCATTACATACTGTTCTCCCCCACTCATCCCTGAACATGTACTTCCTATCTTAGTATCCTCTTAAGATATGTAAGTTGATTATGTCATTCTCCTACTTAAACACTTCCAAAAAACAGAGGTCAGAGGATTGCCTGAGCCCAGGGCTTTGAGACCAGTCTCTACAATAAATCAAAAAATTAGCTGGGCATGGTGGTGTGTACCTATAGTTCCAGCTCTTTGGAAGACTGAGGTGGAAGGATCACCTGAGCCTAGCAGGTCGAGACTGCAGTGGCTGTGAGCGTACTACTGCACTCCAGTCTGGGCAAGAGTAAGACTATGACTTTAAGAAAAAAACAACAAACCCACACACACAAAAAATACTCCAAAAGCTCCCAACAGCTTTTGGATTAAAGCCCAGAGCACACAAACCCTTGCAGGCTCTGACCCCTTATTGTCTCAGGCCTTCACTCCTGCCCCATCTCTTGTTTACAATTCAATACTCGGGCATTGAGAGATAGCTGCAGGTCCTGGAGGGTAATGCTCTTGCTCCACCTAAACCCTAACATAAGCTGCTGCTTCTGCTGGGAAAGCACTTTCTTTCCCCTGTATCAGTCTGCAGTTAACCACTTTTCATACTTCAGCCTTTGGTTCAGGCAGTTTTTCTTCACAAGCCTATTGGGATTTGGTCCCCTACTCTGGCTGGGTGTGCCCACACCATCCTGGATGTATATCTATCGGACCGATTTTTGTCTATCTTGCTTCCTGGCTACATTCAAAGTTTCCCAGGTGCAAGATTTTTATTTTATTTTACCAAATAACTAATTACAGTATCTGGGATTAACAGATACATAATATCTGTTGAATAAATAATTTCATTAGCTCAAGCTCAGAAAGGAATCTGGGTTTTATAATGGAGCAAAAACTTAGTTACCCATATATCACCCCATTTCTAAAATATCACAATATCAGCAAAGTTTGATCCTCAGAGATTTGGAGATTACTCCTTTCAGTATGCTACATATAGTTTAAATAATACTTTTATTACTGGGTTATGTAAGAAGCTCCAGAGAATCATGAGTTTGGAGAAAAAGGCTAAAATGTGTTTTATTAAACCCTGAAGAAGCAAAGTGTGAAGAGCAACTATACAACTTTTTGAGTATAAGATCTAGAGAATGTGAACCACTGTTCATTATCTGCTTGAAGAAATCCTCAGGATAATTTAGTTTAGCCCTTTCTTCCACTAAGTGAGGGCCGATTGAGGAGGGCTTTGTAATCTCTTTTCCTACACCTCCTTCCAATCAGGTTCAGTTCTGAAGTGTAGATCAAGCAGTTTTGAGAGGTGCTATGAAGATCTTATCTATTTCCTGGCTTTTCCCTTTTGGGACTTTTAAAGCTTGTGAAATGCTCACCACTAGCTGGAAGGTATCAATTTAAGGCATGCTTATGGTTTGAGAATAGCTCCAAAGTCTTCTCTCCTTAATAGGAACTATCAGTTTGGATATCAGCACTTTGGAATCCAAGAGGATGAGATGAGTGCAGAAGAGGAGGATGTGGCAGCTCAGTCCAGTCAAAGAGGGGAAGGGTAGCAGGAGGACTTAGGAGGGAGGAAGACAGGATTCTGAAGATACCGGGAATGAGACTTGAAATAGGAAAGAGATGAAGTCACTCAGTTTTTCCTAGAACCAGCTTCTAATTCCAGCTGAAGGGCCACATACACCTTAACTAATATTTTCAAACAGCTCATTTTGACAGTTTTCAGAATCATTTGGGCACTACACTGGGCAGTTATTCCTAAAGCTACAGGTATGGCAGGATGCAGTCTATATGCTACAAAATATAAGAGGAGTTAACATTATTTAGTAACGATTATAGACATTTTCAAGTGAGACAACATTGTGCTTTATTTAGCCTCTCCAATTAGTTTGATTTTCCATTTATCAGGAAAATAACATTTAAATCAGGGCTGTGCAAGGATAGATACTTGTGTACCTGCCTCCATTGCTATTCTCCAATTTTGTGGCCACACATTAAAAAGGGACATAAAGATTAAAAATACACTGTAATTTTATTAACATGGTTCTAAATTTAAATTTCTTTAGAAGAGCTACACTAAAGTGAATTCTAACAGAAGGGTTAGCCACATCTACCTACAGATGAAGCACAGAGACTTTATGCTCCATGGCTGCCTAGATCCCTGAGAACCTCCCCCAAGGACAACAGAACACATTAGCAGTGGGTAGAGTTCCTCCTTCCTAAGCTTATCTGAGATTACCTTAAAGGTCTAAGAAAACCAAAGTAAAGAAATTATTAAAATGTCTCAAGTAGTTAAGTTTCAAGAAAAAGTAAATTTTAAGGATACAACTGAACACTTACAAGCAAAGGCCAAAATAGACATTTCATTAATCGATCAAGTCTGAGTATATATAACATTATGAAAAAGAAAATAACAGTGACTTCAAATCCAGTGATAACAATATATGGTTCAGGGGCTTGTGCAATGATAAAAAAGGTCATAGATGTCACAGTTAGTGCCTAGAAGAAAAAAAAACAAAACATGATTAATTCAATGACTACTGAATACAAATTTAAGCTGTAAAACCAAAGATTTCTAAAATAATTAAATAAATGGGTTATGCAAAAGAAGGCTAAAATTTAGATACTGATTTCTCTTTGTGTTTTAAAGAACTAGGTATTCCTCCCTGTTTTAGGTATAATTAGTCCACTTGTACTTCTGATACCATCCCTTGCCACATCAGTTCTCTTGATCTTTCCCCACCAAATATCTCTTTTCTCTTGTACATTCAATCTGTTCTTCTCAGTTAGCTCTTTTCCTTATCATCGTATAAACATATCTAAGTTGTTTTCTCTTAAAACACACATATCCCTTTCATCCTTCTCCTCACAGAAATCCCTAAATCTGTTTTCTACTTCTTCAAAAAAGTCTGTATACTGTCTATAATTTCTAACCATCTAGTCATAACAACCTTAACACATCATATCCTTAACATTTAGCAATCTGGAATCTACTGTCAAATTTAAACTTAGAATGTTGCTATAAAAAATACTGAGGAGGAAAGTTTAAAACAAATTGTCAGAGAAAAACAATTCTGATGTTTTATAGTTTTATTACTAAAGTATCACTTTTTATATACTACCTCTTACCTAAATACCCTGCAGTCAAAATTCAAAATATTTTAAGTTAAAAAAAAAAAACCTCTTAAGATTATTAACCTAATCAAATTTCTTCATTTACAAATGAAGCAATAGAACACAGAAATGTCAAGTGAGTTGTTAAAGAGAAAAAAATGAGCAGGTGAGTCCCAGGGAGTTCTGTCAATGCCATAATGTTCTTAGGAAATAAAGCACTCTCCAAAGTTTGTGTTTTTTGGTAAATGGTTTGGTCAAGAGTTTTCCCTGGCTAGACTTCTATAATAGCCTATCAGCTACATACTCTACATCTACATACTACACACTTCTATATACTCTACATCTACATACTCATTTTAGTTTTAAATCTATAAGGCTACTTATTAATTATTCTTTTAATTACTTTATTAGTATAAAAATACCCTACGTTTAAACTACTGAATTGGTCAGTTGGACTACCAATAACTAGTTACTAAATAACTTCATTCTTTAAAATTACATTAGCAGCATGTCAGTCTCAAACTGCTCCATTTACTCTACTGGACCAAGGTCTTCAGTACATGGCTTATGAGATCAAGGTTAGAATAGAATTTGGAATAGACAAGACCGGATTTTGGTAGAAAATCCCCCTCCTTTGTAAATTTTTTGCACCACTGTATTTGGCATTGGTAATTACTTCATTTTCTTAAAATTTTCTGTGATTTCTGTGACACTGGGTTCTCTCTGATCCATATTTATAGCTCTTACACTTTTCCTAAAGTTATTTTTTAAATATCTCACTAATATCTCAAACATTTCTTTACCACTATGGAAATTGCTTTTGCTAACAACATCAATGATTTTAGAAGTACTAAATTTAATGAATGTTTATCAATCCTTATTCTGGTGGATCCCTATGACTTATTTGCCATTGGCTATCCTTTCCCCTATTACTCTATAAGGAGGAACCCCCCCAAAGCTGGAACTTTTTGGAGCGCAGGTCCCTTGTAGTACAGGCTTTCCCTGCTAGATAAGTGCTCTAGGATCCCATGAGAAGCTGTGTTCGGCTTCAGTTAATTTTTTTAGGAGATTCTTTCAATGCATTTGTCCACTTCATGATGGATGATTTATGGAGCGCACTTGCCCATACCACTCTGAGTGTTCAGCAATTTTTAATAAAAAACCGCATGACCTCCATGCCCTACCCTCCCTATTCACCCAATCTCACTCTGAGCAACTTTTTTGTTTGTTTCCTAGATTTAAACAAGTTCTCAAAAGGAAACATTTTGCTGATGTGAAAGAGGTGAAACAAAAAATGACAGAACACTAAAATGACAGGAACATCAAAATTGAGTTCAAAAACTGTTTTGAGTAGTAGAAAAAAGGTCTCAATAGGTGTACTGCATCAAACAGCGTACTCTGAAGGTGACTGAAGTTTAAACATGTAAGAATAAATACACAATTTTTAAATAAACAAATTTTTTATTTATATCTCCCTGCATACTCTTTTGGCTCCCATGTCACCTTTCCTGGTTCTTAAACCTCTCCAACTGTTCTCTCTTGGTGGGTTCCTCTCCTTTTGCCTACCTCTTTATTTATCTTTTTTTTTTTTTTTGAGTTGGAGTCTCACTCCATCGCCCAAGCTGGAGTGCAGTGGCACGCTCATGGTCACTCCAGCACCGACCTGCTGGGCTCCGGTGATCCTTCTGACTCAGCCTTCCAAGTAGTTGGAATTACAGGTGCGCACTACCATGCCTGGCTAATTTTTTATTTATTGTAGAGATGAGGTCTTGCTAAGTTGCCTGGGCTGGTCTTGAACCCACAGGCTCAGGCAATTCACTCACCTTGGCCTCCCAAAATGCTGGGATTACAGGCTGAGCCACCAAGCCCGGCCACTTACTTCTTTAAAATACTGGCATTCCTTTGGAATCTGTTCATATTCTACTCAATGAATCTAGGTTTCTATCACAGGTCTGTCTTCCACATTTTACACATAAATAACAATTTAGAATTTTTATCTTGATAACCTGTAGGTATCTCAAATTTACCATGTCTACAACTGAAATCAACTTGCCCCATCCTCCCATATTCACAACCTTAATTGGTAGTACCACAATCTACCTTATCACCCATGCTAGGAGCTTAAGATCACTGTTCCTCCCATTCCCAATGATGATCAATCATCAAGTCCTAATGACCGATGCCTAATACCTAAACATTTTGAGCACTCCTTCCTCTTCATCCTTATAACTACTGCCCTTCCGCATCTTTCCTGTGAATTACATGACAAAAATACCACAGTAAAATACCTAAAATGCAAATTTGTTTATGCATTTCTTCATCTATTTACAATTCTTGGTGGTTTATACCTGTAATACCAACACTTTGGGAGGTGGAGGCGAGAAGACTGCTTGAGCCCATGGGTTCAAGACCATCCTGGGCTACATGGCGAGACCTCGTTTCTACCATAAATAAATAAAAAAATTAGCTGGGCATGGTGGTGTGCACTGTGGTTCCAGCTACGTGGTAAGGTTGAGAGCAGCAAGTCAAGGCTGTGGTGGTCATGAGCAGCTGGGTAACCAAGTGAGACCCCGACTCAAAAAAAAAGACTTATAAACAAACAAACAAATAAATAAAATTCTTCAATGGCTCTCCATGGTCTTTAGAATAGAGCCTACCTCTCACCAGGTATTCAGGTCTTCCATGATTCAGTTCCTGTCTACTTCTCTAGAACAGCCTTGCTTTACAATTTATCCACAGGATAATTCTTACCCAAAGTATCATTAGTATTTGACACAGTTGGCCACTTACTTGAGAGTTTCTTCACTTGCCTTCCAGGACAGCATATTTTCAGTTTTTCCCACCTTCCCAAATGCTCCCTTTCATTTTTCTTTGTTGGCTCCTCCTCTTCTCCTCAACCTCTTAATATTGAAGTGTTCCAGGGCTCAATTCATAATCCTCTTCTCTGCTCTAACTGCATTCCTCTTTTGATGACCTCATGAGTCTTGTGGCTTTAAATAACTCTATTTCTGATGCCTAACCTTTCTACCAAAATCTGGTCTTGTCTATTACAAATCTCTATTCAATACTGCCATTTGGATGTCTAATAGGTAACTTTAATACTGAAATCCAACATTGAATTCTGATCTTCCTCTCACATTTGCTTCACCCATAGGCTCTCCCATCTCAGTAGATGACAAGTCCATCCTTCCAGTTGCTGAGACCAAAACTTTGGAGTTATACTGGACTCCTTTCTTTACTCCATGTCTGGTTCATCAGCAAATCTTGTTGGTGCTTCTTCAAAATACTATTTCCCAAATGTGATTTCTTCTTACCTACTCTGCTACTTCTATTCACCAGGTGGCTAACAGTCACTATCATCTCTTGCCCAGAGATGCAGTTGGTCTCCCTGGCTCTACCATTGCCCCTGCAGCGATCCATTCCTGTCCCTCCCTACCAGTCTACTGTCAACATAGCTTCTAGTGTACTTTTTTTGTTTTTTTGAGTTGGAGCCTCACTCTGTTGCCCAGGCTGGAGGGGTGGCATGTTCACAGCTCACTGCAGCATTGACATCCTGGGCTCAGGCAATCCTTCTGCCTCAGCCTCCTGAGAAGCTGGGACTAAAAGCATATACCTGGCTATTTATTTTTTTTAGAGACAAGGTCTTGCTATGCTGCCCAGGCTGGTCTTGCACTCCTGGCCTTAAGCAATCCTCCCACCTCAGCCTCCCAAAGTGCTAGAATTACAGGCATGAGCCACAAAGCTTGCCCCTCCCCCTTTTTAAAGTTAGATCATATACTCCTTTACTCAAAACCTTCTTAATCTCCACTGTGTTCCCCACACTCAGTCCACTACAGCTACACTGATTTCCTTGTTTTTCCTGATCCTTTCAGGCACATTCCTGACATAAGGCCACTACATTAGATTTTCTGTACTTTATTTTCATTTTTTTTGAGTTGGAGTCTCACTCCTTTGCCCAGACTGGAGTGTAGTGGCATGCATTCTCACGGCCACCCCAGCGTCGACGTTCTGGGCTCCAGCCATCCTTCCGCCTCAGCCTTCCGAGTAGCCTGGAACTACAGACATGCACTACCACACCTGGCTATTTTTAATTTTATTGTAGAGACAAGGTCTCACCAAGTTGCCTGGGGTGGTCTTGAACTGGCGGGCTCAGGCAATCCACTCACCTTGGCCTCCCAAAGTGCTGGGATTACAGGCTGAGCCACCGAGCCCGGCCTCTCTGCTTTAAATATTCTCCCTCCAGGTATTCTCATAGCTGATTACTTCATCTCACTCGACTCTATGATTAGATGTCATCTCACCAAGGCCCATCTAACTCTCTCCCCACTTACACTCCTTTACTGGGCTTTACTTTTGTCTTGTTCCATAGCAAGTGCCATCTTCTAGAATACTATATAATGTTTTCATTTATTGTGTTTGTCACCTCTGCCCTCCCACCATAATAAAACTCCACGAGAACAGGAATTTTTGTTTTGTTTACTGGTATCTCTCAAGAGTCTGGAACAGTGCCTGGCACATGATAGGAATCCAACAAATATCTGTTGAATGAATAAATGAGGCAACACTTAACTTCTTATACGTCACTACATACATTGTGCTTTTTCTGTTTTGTGTTTTTGGCCTCTATGCCTTTTTTCATGTGGCTTCCCTTTAAATTCAACCCTAGGTTCCTCTAGGAAGAGTTTTCTCATGCCTCTCTTTATTTCCTTGGTCAGATGTCTCACTTCTGGGCCTTTCTCCACCGTATCACATATTATATCTATCTGCTCATGTGTCTGTCTCTCTGGCTAAACTGAAGAACTCTATGAGTCAGGGACTTTTGACCTGGTTTGTCTTTGTGGTTCCAGGTACCAGCCCAGAGCCTGTAACACATTAAATACTCACATGGTTTGTTGAAGGAATTATTATGTCAAAAACGAAATCTCACAAAACCCCGTTCCTCCTCTAGTGTTCCAGAGCTTTCAGTACCTGGCATAAAACTGTAGACCTTTAGGTCACCTTTTCCGATTATTTACTCTTAACCAAAAGCAATCTCTCTTTCAACTCGAGTGGTTTTCTAAACCTCTTTTATGCGTTCTAAGTTGTTAATATAGTCTCATAATCATAGATTTTTGGTGTGGGAAGGATCTTAGGCAATTTGTTCTACCCATTCCCCTCAGGTTTGAGTCTTCTTAACAGCATTCTCACCAACTGCTTATCTATACCTTGCTGTCTGGGAATGCCTTCCCAAGTGGCCATTTAATTCTAGGACCTATCTGGGCATGGTGGTGTGTGCCCATAAGCCCAGTGACTTGGGAGGCTGAGGTGGGATGATCACTTGAGCTCAGGAGTTTAGGACCAGCCTGGGCAACATAGCGAGACCTTGTCTCCATTAAAAAAAAAAAAGCCAGGCATAGTGGCACCCCTGTAGTCCCAGTTACTCAGGGAGCTGAGGCAGGGGGACTGCTTGAGCCCAGGAGTTTGAGGCTGCAGCAAGCAACACTGCACTCCAGCCAGATCAACAGAGTGAATCCCTGTCTTGTAAACAAAAACAACTGGGGATATAAATTATTCATATTAAGTGCAAATGTTTAACTTGTAACTATTTCCACTCCCTTTCCCACATGGCAGCTGTAAAATTTAAAACAATTAATTCTTTCCTTAAGTTTTATCTTCTTGAATTTCTGCAATTTTGATAGTTTCCACTTCTCTAACCAGCTAGGTCACTTTCCTTCACATAATGATTCACTTTCTCCAAACCTCTGCTCAGACCTGCCTACAATGCTTCTGGTAAGCCTGAAGCCCTGAAAATGGAAGTTTTCTCCCTGTCCTCACTCTGGGCTATATCAGCCTTGACCTTGGTCAAATCAACTGTCTAACTTGTAGTAAGTAAACATGGCATCCACCAGAAGCCCTCAGACTTTAAAAAAAAAAATCTTGTGGGCTTCTGAGAGGCACAGCTGCAGCTGCCTCGCCAGGTAACCCAGGGACCCGGTTTGTAATGAGTTCTGACAACCAAGTTCGCAAACTCATCCTGGACAAAGTGTTATATACCTCATTACTAAATATCACCATGGTCCCCTTCGAAGCATTCATTCCCCTTGGGAAGCTACGCACCAATGCCAGCACCTAGTCCACCCCTCAAAGCAATTTTGGAACTCTTTTTCTGGGTCGGCCTTCAGAGCTGTCAACATATTACCCTTGATATCCTGAATGTCATCAAATGTCTTCCTTTCAATATTTCCTTTATATTCAGGTAAAGAAAAAACAAAACAAAACATTGGGGGTCAGATCAGGTGAGCTGGGAGGGTGTTCCAATACTGTTATTTGTTTACTGACTAAATACTCCCTCACAGACAGTGCTGTGTAAGCTGGTGCAGTTGTGATGCCAGAGCTCCTTTAGGACCATTTTTGCACACCCCTGTCTCGTGTCAAGATTTTTAGTTGAGATGTTCCTGTTTCCCTATCGATGTTTATTTGGTCTGCTATGCCACTCAGAGTCAACCAATGATTTCGATGCACAATTCGATGAATTTTTGCAATGTTTTCTCCAGTTCTGCTTGCTACTGACTGTGCTGACCTCTCATCAGTGATGCATTCTCTCCTCAGAAAAATGTTTACTCCATTTGTACACTGCCGTTTTCTTCATGATATTATCCCCATAAACTTGGACTAGCATGTTACTGATTTCACTTCCACTCTTACCAAGTTTAAAAAGAAATTTAATGTTTGTTCGATGCTCTAACTCAAGCACCCACATTCTCCCCAAGGCAGCTCAGATGGTTATGCCAGAAAAAGAGTTCCAAAATTACTTTGACGGGTGATTAGATGCTGGCATCGGTGCATATCTTCCCAAGGGGAAGGTGACCTTAGTGATATTCAGCAATGAGGTATGTAGCACTTTTTCTAGGATGAGTTCTCGAACTTGTCAGACCACGCAGATCTGCTGATTTTGATCCAGGTGTTCCTAAACCCTCTGAAAGGGAGGACGGTATTTTATCTCTTCCCCCCACCCCCGGGGACAGAGCCCTCAGGAAGCCTTGATAAAAGCGAAGCTGAAAGAGCAAACGGGGCGTACCCCCGACACCTGATAGCCGCATGTAACTGCTCTTGAGCGCGTTTGCACCCGGCCCCCCGCCCCGCGGGACCCGGCCTCACCAGCCGCAGCAACTTCACGTGGCCTTTCACACTGAAGCAGAAGGGGCGATGGTGTACTTTCAGCTGCACGGTCTCCATCGCGCCCTCAGACCCAACAGCCGCGCTTCCCCTAAACTCTTCTCCTCAGCCCACAGCGGCACCACGCCTCGCGAGGCGACGGCAACTGACGCTTCGGGCGGGCGCTTCCCTTCAGGCTTCCCGCTTCCGTGCGCGCAGGCGCACGGCGCCGCGGCCACGCCCCCTTGCGCATGCGCCCTCACGGGACCCGCCCGTCGGCTCCTGTGGCTTGGTGCTGTCCTCGGTCTGCTGCTTCGCAGCCTGTCTGCGGACCGAAGTGGGGCCGCACAGGCCCGACCCGTGTTAGCCCGCCCCGCCCTGCCTGGCACTAATGACCACAGCTCTCCAGCTGTCCTGCGGAGCCCTCCTGTGGGGAAGCGCTCCCAGGGTTGGGGGCAGAGGCGAGGAACGGCGACCCTGACTCCCCAGACCTTGGGCATCTCAAATACCACCACCTTAGAGGGGTTTTCCATAGTCACCTCGTCTAGAGTAGCTGACATCACTCCTCAGCATGTATCTCTAGCTTAAATAGAATATAAATTCCGCAAAAGCAGAGACCCTTCTGTCTGTTGCTCTCCTTGCAGGGTCCCAGGGTCAAGCACACAGTAGGTGTAGAATGTGTGTAGCCTGAACTAATGGCCTGGGCTCAGACCCTAGCTCTGTCCCCGGGGCATCACAGTCAGGGTGTGTGTCTATTCAGCTTTTTACTTTTGCCTCCCATTGGTGCCAGTTCTGTGGAAGAGCTTGAGTCCCTTCAGATGTTCGAAATCAACTGTTTTCCACAAGTGCTCCCATGAAACCAAATCTCCATCATCTTGGAGCGTTTCTTTTCAGGGATTGTAGTATTATGTTGCTCTTTTTGTAATTTAAGTTCTGTCTTGGATAATTTGGCCATCACCCCAACCCATTCACATCTTTTTGGATCCTGCATCTCAGCTTCAGTCTACTTCGTTCCGTTAAATCTGATCAGCAGTTACCTCTAGCAGCCTTATTCCAAGTCACTCACAAAAATGTTAACCTTAATTCTGAGGTTTATCTGTGGAAGGCATGCTTGCCCTTGCTAGGTGTGTGGTAGATATGAAGGAAGCACAAGACAGGGTGGTAGCTTTGTGGTCACAGATTAGAGGCTAAATGCTCGCAAATGACTTCCTTCTCCTTGCCTATGAGGTGACTGCCAGCATCGTGCACTCCTGGGAGAGGTGGGAAAGTCTATCCACCGAAGCACAGGAACTCTCACATACAGTCAAGGGTGGCAACAGCTCTGGTTACTGGGCCCGGGACTGTTGAGCTCTAATACTCCACTGACCCCAGGTGTGGGCTACCTGATTATAGATGGAATTTACAGGCATCTCCCTCATTCCCCCATTTGTCTGTCCAGTTGGTATATTGGTTGTGCCTTACTGAGGGATCTAGTACATTTAGAATCCAGACACTGGAAATGTCAGCGTTCAGAGGAAAGAGCTTGGGCTGAGAAGTGAGACAGACTGGCGTGAATTCGAGTTCCACACCTTAACGAATACTTCTGATCATTTTGAACAAGTTACCTAATTCTCTGAGGACAAGCTCAGAGAATTGGAGTGACAATATCTATTTACAGGGTTGTGAGGGGAATAAGTGACATCATGAGTGAGTGTGTGCCAGGTGCCTGAATAGAGTAGGTGCTCAGTTAAGTAATCTGCAATAATGAAGCAATCAGCACCAATCAGTCGTTGGGGCTATTTGCCAGCCATTCTCCTAGTCCTGGCAAGTCACGGGTGCCTTCTGCTAGAGTACCAGCTGCAAGCGGCGATTCTCGCACCTCGGATCTTCCCTTCTGGCTGAGAGGATGAAAAGCGACCGGGTCTCTTTAAGGACCCTGCACCAGCAGGCGCCCCGTCGGGGCGGGGCCCCGGGACCCAGGGGGCGCTCGGACGTGCCGGCTCGCACAGGAAGAAAACCCGGGCCTCCGGATCCGCCCGTCCGGCCATGCTGCTGCGGCCGCTGCGAGGCTGGGCCGCCGGGGCGCTGCGCCTCGTTAGGCCGGGGAGCCCCAGGAGCCCCGCCTCTGGGCCCCGGCCGCGGGGTGCGCATCGCGGAGCCTGGTCTCCGGGTAACTCGCGTCTTTGTCTCACCTCGCTGGCGTCCCGATGCAGACCCTTGACTCCCCGCTCCTTGGACCTGCCCGAGCGCGAAACTACCCGCACCTAATCCCCGCGCCGGACGCAGGATTTCCTCCGCGGGGTGCGGCAGGGGGCGGGGGCGGTCATCGGCTGGTACCCAGGCTCGAGGCGGCAGCGAGCGGGTGGGGCCGTGGGGCCCCGCGCCCGGCTCTCGTCCTGGGCTTGGGCTTGGTAGAGGGACTCCAAAGAGCACGGAGGACCCTCCACCCGGTGGGGCTGGGGCTGCTCAGAACATTCTGGCCCAGGCTCGGGTCTCCCGACGCATTTCCTGGTCCGATTCTTTCGGCCTTGGGGAAGATGGGCGCTGGGATCTGCATTTAACCAGACCTCAGCGGACGCTGGTGCCAGCGGTGGCGGGGGTTTTGGCTCTGGGACGCCGTCACACAAACAGGTCACTGTCTCAATCGGGTTCTGCAGGCCTCAGCTGTCGAGGGGCGCCCCAGAATCACCCGTGGGCTGGGCGGGCAGCGATGCCAGCCCTGGGCCTAGAGGAGAACCTGGTCGCAGACTCAAGCCCATGCACGCCGCTCACTCTTCCCGGCTGCGCTGAGCGAAGGCCGCACCGCGTTTTCACTTGGTGGACACTCAATCTGTGAAGGTGTAAATATAAAATATGTGGCGATTGAAAAGTATAATGTGCTAAGTGAAAATACTTGAGCACACTTGCGGTCCAGATGGGCCTCGGGGACCCAGGCAGCCGCAGCCCAGTGTGGCACTGTGCTGACCGTGCCTCCACTCACGGAGGGACCCCAAAATGGGAAACATTTTTAGGCTAGGGAGCAAGCGTAAAATATATTGTTTTGTGGTCATTTAAAAAATTAGGGCAGAGAAGAGTGAGTTATTTAAAACAGATAAAAATGGATTTCCTTTCTTTTTTAGATAAAGATAGAGGACAGGAAAAAGAGAAAAAATCAGTGGTAAGTTCCTCTTTTATGCATATTCTCCAGTGAAGGGTAATTTTTGAAGAGGAGAGAGATGGAATATATACGTAGGGTAAAAAACAAAGATACATGAGCATCTCCAGGGATAAGGATAACTGTTGCCATCCCTGGCCTCAGACCTCCTCCCCAGAGGCCGCCTCTGTTACCATTTTCTTATATGTCCTTCCCCACAGTCTATACAGGTAGGAGCTACGTTGTATTCACATCCTTCAGGTAGATTTGGACTGTTAAAGCTTGAGGTATGATTGTGAAAGGATTTGAAATATGTTTGTCCTGTGTGAGGAGAGTTGGTTTTGTTTTGAGCTGGGCAACCCAGAAGTGAGGGAAGGTCTGCTGACCACCATCCGTTCCTCTCCAGAGCTGAACTGCTTCGGGATTGGATAGAATCCATGAGGGTCCACAGATGTGGGTTCAATCATTGAAGTGACTGAGAGATGCTGACTCTGAAGTGGGACTGTGATTGGTGTGAGGTTGAAGGTCAAAGGAGGATCAGGTTGGACACATCCATGGAAATGTTGGGTGCTTTAACTGGCTGGGGTCGGGGAGCAATTTTTCAGTTACCCTCTGAGACTCAGTTCTTTAAGGGAGCTGGAAGTTGGTAGTTCTTGTGGCTGGGAAGGAGGTAGTTTGGTTGGTGGTGGCAGGAATACATGGGCTGGGATTCACAGAGGGTGGAAGGTGTGAGCAGGGTGATGGAGAGGACCTGGGAAATAGTGGCAACACACAGAAAGGATTGAAATACTTGAGATTTTTGGAAGCTTGTCGAAATTAGGAGGATAGTATGGCAATGGATGCCATAGAAGGGGAGGGAGACATGAAGTTGTACTGGATGAAAATTAATGCATTGTATTTATTTATTTATTCATTCACTTATTCATTTATTTGTTTAAGAGACGGGGTCTTGCTGTGTTGCCCCGGCTGGTTTTGAACTGCTAAGGCTCAAGAGATTCTTCCGTCTCAGCCTTCTGGGTAGCTGGGACTACAGGCACATGCTACTGTGCTTGGCTATTATGTATATATATAGGTTTTTTTGGGGGTGGGGGCATTGGACTCTTACTCTGTCGCCTAGGCAGTGGCAGGTTCATGGCTAGCACAGCCTCAACCTGCTAGGCTCAGGTGATACTTCTGCTTTAGCCTTCCAAGTAGCTGGAACTCCAGGGATGCACCATCAAGCCTGGCTAATTTTTAAAATTTATTGTAGAGACAAGGTCTTGTCATGTTGTCCAGGCTGGTCTTGAGCCCCTGGCTGCAAGCAATCCTCCTACCTCAGCTTCTTAAACTTTTGGGATTACAGGTGTGAGCCATCTGACCCAAGCCTAATTGGACAGAGCTTAACATCCAATAGTTGGGATTCCAATAAATTGTGGTATATCTTATATGGTGGGATATAGAAAGTCATTAACAATTATGCTTTTGAAAAATATTTTATGACCTGGGAAAGTACTTATTATGTAAAAGGTGAAAAAAGAAACCTCAAGTCAACAAGAATAAAAGTATATGAAATATGATGCAAGTGAAAAAAATATATAAACTGTCCTTAAGAAAAAACAGGAAGCCGGTGGCTCAGCCTGTAATCCCGCGCTCTGGGAGGCTGAGGTAAGTGAATTGCCTGAGCCCGTGGGTTCGAGACCTGCCTGGGCAACTTGGTGAGACCTCATCTCTACAATAAATCAAAAAATTAGCCGGGCATGGTAGCACGCACCTGTAGTTCCAGCTACTTGGAAGGTTGAGGCGGAAGGATCGCTGGAGCCCAGCAGGTCGAGGCTGCGGTGGGTGGGAGCGTGCCACTGCACTCCAGTCTGGGCGACAGTGTTTGACTCCAACTCAAAAAAAAAAAAAAGAAAAGAAAAAAACAGGAAAGAAATATTACTAACTGTTAAAAATGCAGAAATTCTCAGTTAAGAGAAAGTTGTGGAGTTAACAATGAGTATATATGAAAAAGAGAGGAGTTTGGGGGTGAGATGGGGTGAGAGTGGGGAGTTGTTTCTTAGTTCTTTGAACGTTACATGAAATTGAACTGGGTTTCCTTTTTAAAAAATAGCATTATTGAGTTACAGTTTGTATACCACAAAATTCACCAATTTTGTGTACAATTCAGTGATTTTTAGTAAATTTACAGTTATACAATATCACTGCAATCTAATTTGAGAACATTTTGCTCACTACAAAAAGAAACCTTGTGCCTGTTTGCTGTCCAGCCTCAGGTGACCACTAAATAACTTCCTGTCTCTGTGGATTTACCTTTTCTGGACATTTTATATGAAATGGAGTCATAGAGTAATTGATCTTTTGTATTTGGCTTATTTCACTTAGCATAATATTTTAATGTTCATCTGCCTTGTAGCATGTATTAGTACTTCATTCCTTTTTATTGCTGAATAGTATTCCATTGCATGGATATACCACATTTTGTCCATCCACCAGTTGTTAGACATTTGGGAAAGTTTTCTTTTCTACTGCAGATTTCTTAGGGTGTCTCATAGGACAGGATCTGTTTTGATTCTTCCTGTGTGGATTTTGGAGCCCGATCCTGTTTCCTTCTGATGAAACATCCAAATGGCAGTTCGCCCTGGGATTATGAGTGATTTTTATTTTCTTCTTTTATTTCTCTGTATTTCTTACAGTGAGAATGCTTAGCTTCCATTTTTAGAAAAGGTTAGATATTGGTATTTAAAATAAAGGTTAAATATTGGTATTTAAAATAAGGGTAGTTATAATCATGGAAAATTAGACTCAAGGCACATCCACAGAAAGTTGGGCCCAGCTGGCCATGTGCTCCCACAGCATGGTAGACATCTCCTTTTATCATAATTTCCTGTTACTTTCCTCACACTCGTGAGTTCCCTGGGTGTGCTGTGACTGGGTCCTGAGTACACAGTGCCTGGTACATCATAGGCCTTCAATAAGCAGTTGAACGACTCTCAAAGATGAGAAATAGGTATAGAAAATGATATTTGGTGTAAAATATGCTAAAACATAATGATGTTTATATCTTAGTATTGGGATTATGGGTGATATTTTCTACCTTTTTATTTTCTCTATTTTCTTCAATGCTTGTGCACTTCTCTTATAATATTTTTAGATATCACTTAAAAAAAATGCAGAGAGTTTCTTTGTCTCCTTTTCCCCTTACATTTCAGGGGAACTTTGTGAGATTTTTCATGCTTTAACTACTCTAAACCAGAGGGCAGATTGGCTGACCTCATTCAAGGCCTCACATTTACCAACTCTTCAGGATTTCACAGTGGGAATAGGGACTAGTGCTTCTGGAACAACTGGAACAATGCATTAAAGTCCTTGAAGTGAACAAGAAAGCTATAAAGTCTATGTAGAATGATCTCTTTTTAAATATTTAGGAAGAGGAAAAGGAGTTTTTTTTTTTTTTTTTTTTTTGAGTTGGAGTCTCACTCTGTCGCCCAGACTGGAGTGCAGTGGCCGCTCCCGGCCACCGCAGTCTCGACCTGCTGGGCTCCTTCGATCCTTCCGCCTCAGCCTTTTGAGTAGCCGGAATTACAGGCATGCGCTACCACGCCCAGCTGATTTTTTGAGTTATTGTAGAGATGAGGTCTTGCTGCCCAGGTGGGTCTCGAACCCGCGGGCTCAGGCAATCCACTCATCTTAGCCTCCCAAAGGCGCGGGATTACAGGCTGAGCCACCTAGCCCGGCTGAGTTTTCTTTAAACAAGAAAAAAAGCCAGATCTATTAGGGCCCTAATGGGGCCTTTTCATGCCCTTTTGTGCACTTTCTTGGGTTTGTTTTGTAGTTTGGGGTGCTAAAGGAGTGAGCTGACAGGGATCCAGAGTTAGAGGGTGGCCTTGTGTCTGTTGGAAGCGAAATTGTCCCGCTCTCGGAAATTCATTAGGACCAAGACAGGAGGAACCTTTGCAGCCAGGTGACAGAATTCTAGTTGCTGGGAAAAGTTAAGTGCAAGAGGAGAGGTGAAATGACCCAGTGTCGATGTAGGGTGTAACTGAGGCTCAGCCCAGGATTATGAGAAGGGGCCTGTAAGACCAGGGTGTGAATTCTAATTTTTTCCTCCACCACATCTGGTGCTTTGGGCAAGTTACCCAAGTGGCCCAGGTTTCTTTGGGTGCCTCCAGCCTGGGTGTAAAGACATGGGCATCTGTGTAGAAGATGGGTCCTTCTCTTACTGTGTATGTCCTTGAAGAATGTCAAATGTGTGTTCCCAAGGGCCTGTTTTCAGAACTGTCCATTCCTTCTGGTGAACTAGAGACAAAGTCACTGGGCCTGTGTCACCAGCAGTGCCTGGATGAGCAGAGCCTTGTCAGAATCTCTGGCCCATAGATCAAGGGCTCCAACTGAATCCAATTCAGAGGTTCTGGGTGCTGGCTAGTGCTTTGTCATGTTTGACCAGTTCCTCTGGTACTTCTGAAGCAGGTATCTGTGGACTACACATTGAGAAACCAGACCCGTGGTGCCCAGCCTGACCTGCACATTGAAATCATCTGGAGATCTTTAGAAGTTACTGAGGCCTGAGTCTTACTTTCAGAGATTGTGGTATAATTGGTCTGGGTTGTGGCTTCCATGTAGAGATTATTAAAAGCTCCCACTTGATTCTAACATATAACTGAGGCTGAGAACTGCTGTCTCGAATACCTTCTTTTCCTTTGATGAGTTACTTGTAGGAGGCTCCTGGCTGGGGCTTTGGGATAGATAGACTCCAGGTGGCTGTCTTGTGCCATGACCATCTCCCTACCCCAGATGCAGTCATTGAGAGCAGAGTGTAGGTTCAAGCTGTCCTTGCTTTATTCACTTTTGCAAGACTCACTTTTCTGTGAAAAATATTAGGACCCACCCCTGCTCAGGTTCTGCTGAGGTTAGATGTGATAATGGTGTGTTACCTGTCTTAGGGTCTGGCCTGTGACAAGGTGCTCAAGAAAGTCCTCATTTTTTTCTTTCCTTTCCTACTACTCTTTAGTCAGTGACCCAGTGCTTTTTTTCTGAACAAAGCAGTGAATTCAATTCTGGGTAACATACATTTTTTTTCCTGACCTCAAAGCTGTTGATTAGGCCCCGATTAAGGAGGCAGAACACTTAGGTGTAAAATAGAATAGTTTGAGAGTTTGAACTAGGGAAGAGTGGAGCTAGACTGGACAGACAAGCTGTGCATGGTCTAGGTGTTGACGTAATGGAGGGTCTCGTCTGGAGGGATCACTTGCACCTGCCACTGATGGGGGAGGATCAGCCTGTCTGTTACTATGAATAGTGGGATCTTAGGGGTTGCCTGGGGCAGGATTTTGGTTTACATGCCAAAGTCTTAGAACCAATTCTGCTATTCACTTGAACCTTTTCCTAGAAATCATTCCCTGATGTTCCCCAGGCACTTGATTTCTGGTTCTAATGTACATTTGTCTTTTGTCAGATCTGTATCGAGGGCAATATTGCAAGTGGGAAGACGACTTGCCTGAAGTTTTTCTCCAACACAACAGATGTTGAGGTATGGCCTCTACACTGGGTTTGAAGGAAACTGAAAGAGCATGATGAAATAGTTTATGGAGGATATAGACCAGTCTGTGCAATAGAAGTGTGAGCCACGAGTGTAAGCCATATTTACAATTTAACCTTTCTAATAGCTTCACTAAGCAAAAAGAACATTTTATTTAGCACAGTCTATTTCATACATTATCAAGTCAATGTGTAGTCAGTATAAAATAATCAATGAGCTAATTTGCATTCTGTTTTTCATACTGAGTCTTTGGAATATGGTACTGGTTGAGTATCCCTTACCCGAAATGCTTGGGACCAGAAGTGTTTTGGATGTCAGTTTTTTTCAGATTTTGGAATATTTGTGTACACATGATGAGATATCTTGGGAATGGGACCCAAGTCTAAACATAAAATTCATTTCTGTTTCATATGCACCATACACACATAGACTGAAGGTAATTTTATATAGTAGTTTTTAAATTGCATGAAACAAAGTTTGTGTTAAGCACTTATGTGTGAAATTTTCCACTTGTGGCATCATGTTGGCACTCATAAAGTTGCAGATTTTGGAGCATTAAGAATTTTGGATTTTCAGATTAGGGATGACAAAATGTATGTATTTTACACTTCCAGCATACCTAAATTTGGACTAGTCACATTTCAAGGTCTTAATAGCTGCATGTGGCTCATGGCCACTGTTTTGGACAGCACAGGTGTGCCCCACCATCTGGTTAGGACAAGAAGGGACATGTGAAAGAAGAAAGGTCAGCCAATCTAGAACAGCTAGGGTGTTACAGTGTGACTTCTAAGATATCAGTGTCCAAGCAGGGGAGTATTACTGTGCATAGCCAGTTAATATAATTTCTAGTTCACTTAAAGCCCAATCACTAAAAATAACCTCACAGATGTTTAAGAATCCTCTCTACATTAAGACCCTGACCTGTCTTCCTTGTTCTAGATTTTAGTGATGTAGTCTTTTCTCTTCATGGCTCTCTTTTGTTACTACAGATCCTACAGTTTCCATACTTTTAGTCATTTTCTTCCCTTCTTCCTTCTTTTCCCATGTTTACTTCTATTAAAAATATGTATGGTTTGATAATAATAAACATTATTTGTCTTGCCTGTATTCATGTGCTGCTGTGCAGCAAAGAGTGAACATAGCAGGCCTAAAACTGCTGTCCTTTAGAAAGTTCTGCTTGCAAGGGTGGCCTTTGGCTAGCATCTGGGACTTACATCTTTGGAGGGCTCCCACCATTCCTAACTGATAACAGTAGCTCCTTGTGCCTAAACAATATGGTTTATGCCAAATACCTGCTTTCTTCTAGGGAGTCTGGAATTATGGTACATGTCAGGCAGTGACTGCCCACGTGCCTAAGCACTAATGACAACTTTGAGCTTTCAGGCTCAGGTCAGCTCCCCTGGTGGACAACATTTTACACATGTTGTCATATCTCATTGGCGGGAGTTAAGCGTGTCCTGTGCAGCTCCACTGGAGAGAACCCTTGGAAACTTGTGCTTGGTTTCCCCTAGACTTTCCCACATGCACCTTTTCTCTTTGCTGATCTTCTTTTGTGTCCTTTTATTTTACAATAAATCTTAACTATGAATATGACTATATGCTGTGTCTTGTGAGTCTTCCCCATGAATCATCAAACCTGGGGCAGAGAGACATCCTGGGAGCTCCAGACACTTGTCTTGACTGGTGTAACTCTGAATGACACTTTAGAAGTGCTTATATTTTCACTGAAGACCTTAGAACCAATTAATAACAACCATGATAGTTAACTTCTAATGAGTAAAGTACTATATGTCAGGACTGTGTTAAGGGTTCATCATATTATCTAAATGATTCCATCCTTACAAGGACAGTCCTTCGGAAGTAGGCACTATTTTAATCTCAATTGAAGACGAGGAACCCAAGGCCCTGTGAGGTTAAATGACTTGCCCAGGGTCACATGGCTGGTGCACGGTGAAGATCCCAGCCCAGGCTTTCTGGCTCTAGGGGCCACTCACTTGTTTGGCTCTTCCTTGGTACAAAGAGCTTTGTTGGCTTTGGGAAGACTCTCACCCTTCAGATCTCAGCTAATTGTCCTTTGACCTCCCTAATGAGGTTCCCCTTCCTGATGTAGGTTCTTCTGACCCGTCTGTACCTCTCTTCTCAAGGTTTGAAAGTATGCTGATTTTTGTGATTACCTGAGAATTGTCTGCTTCCTCTAGTAGGCTTAAAGTTCTGTGAAGGCAGGGACTGAGGTGGCTTTGCTTTTGTTGTGTCCTCAGTGCATAGCATGGGTACCTGGCACACAGTGAGTACTCAATATTTGTTTGTTGAGTGACAGTGCTACAGAGCACCCCTGGACAGGGTCAGGGAGCAAGGTTGCTACTTAAGGGCTGGGAATGGAATGCTGAAGACTCAGAAGGAAGGGGGGATCGGGAGAGGCAAGGAATAATTTATAGAGGAAGGGATATTTGAACTGGATTTTTAAGGATGTATGGGAATTTTTCACGTAATGGAAGTTGATATGAGATGGGGTGGGGTGGGAATGCTGGGTAGAAGGAACAGCATGAGCAAAGACACAGAGGTGTGAAGGGTGGGAGGATGTTGTTCTTCAAGAGTCTTATACATTACCTTCCTTTGGTCTTTGTCACCTATGGCACCTGCTCACATGTACTCTGAAGGTCCTCAGATGGATCCTAGCACTCTCAAAATCTTGGCCCCAAGGATATCATTTAAATATTTTCTAGCACACACATGCATATCAGAAAGGCTCCAGCAGAGTCTTGGATTATCCAGATCTGAGTGTGTAAACTATAGATGGAAGCTCTAGAAATGCCCATCATTCTGATCTTTGTCTCAGAGCATGGAGGATGTAGGATGAGTTAGCAATCATCTAAAAGGTACAAACAGGACAAGAGGGAAAGAATGCCTCTATACCAGTGAGACAGGAGCACATGCTGAAGAAACATGAACTCTTAGCAGCCAGTGTACCCAGTGCAGTCGTGAGAGGAAGGGAACAAAGGCAAGTGACCCGTCAAGGTCATGGGCAAGCTCCCAAGTGGGCAAACTGGGCTGTACCCTGTACCCTGTCTAGCTTCCCTCCTGGCTTCTCCCAACCCCCTGCCCAGCCTGACATGGTGGGTAGGCAGGGCTGGAGTAGAACACACAGAAGAGAGATGGAGAGAATCATCCTTGCCTTGGAGAGCTCCCCAGGCAGCCAGAGAGGTGGCATGTGACTGTGCTTGAATATAGGGATGGATAGAGTTGTTCTCAGGTCATTTCTGGAAGTTACATGAGGAAGCTGTATCTAGATGGAGTTGTGGCTTCACAGAGGGTGTTACTGCTATTTTGGCCCACCCTGGGAACTCAAATCTTGATAATCTTTCTCTCTCTTTCCCTTTCTCCCCTATTCTCTCTTTTCACACTTTGGCACTTCCACAGAGCTCAGAACTAAGGAATGATAGCTCTCTGATGTTTTCTTTCCTTACAGGTGTTAACAGAACCTGTGCACAAGTGGAGAAATGTCCATGGCCATAATCCTCTGGTGAGTGGGTTGTTTCTTGCATGAGCCCCCAGCTTCCCTTCTTCTTCTCCTAGAAGAAACCTGTCAGAACCTAGGACTTCCTAGGCCTAGTCCTCCAGGACCTGTCTCCAAGTAACTAGGTTCCTTGGTGAACACCAGATTAAGGTTTGCATTTGGCAGTGTCCCATAACAGGATCCACCTTTGGCTCACCCTGAAGCCACCTGTCTGCTTTCCCAAGAGTGGATCTAGCAAGCACGGGTTATAGTGTGTTTATACCTTTCTTTTTCCTTCCCTGAATGGATTCTACTCTGGCTGCTTGAAAGAGAAGCATAGAATCTAGGTTCTGTAAGAGAGTTTAAGAGAGGAATGTTGGTCCTGGGTTCCCATTCTATGACATAGGGACAATCTATCTCATTTTTCAGGCGAGCAAATTGTAACTTAAATAAATTGCCCAAGGCCACACCCACACAGCTAGTAAATGACAGATCTAATTTTTTTTTTTTTTTTTACTTGGTGTCTCACTCTGTCACCCAGACTGGAGTGTGGTGGCACAATCACAGCTCACTGCAGCCTCAACTTTCTGGGCTCAGGCAATTCTCCCACCTCAGCCTCCCAAGTAGCTGGAACTATAGGCGTGCACATTTTACATTTTTTGTAGGGATTAGGTCTCGCTACGTTGCTAGACTGATCTCCAACGCCTGGCCTCAAGCAATCCTCCTGCCTTGGCCTCCCAATGTGCTGGGATCATAGTTTTGAGCCACTGCTCCTGGCCAGCAGTTTTAGGTTTAAACCTTGGACTTGGAAGCCTGTGCTGCCCCCTCATTTTTAGCAGTATAATTATCATCTTCCAGTGTGGTTCACTGGATTCTGAGTTCTTCTAGGAGAAGGGACTGTGTCTATTTTGTTCATTGTTATTTGCTAAAACAAGCACACTGCCTAGCACTTAGTAGGGGCTTGTTCATTCATTCATTTACTCATTTAACTGCTATTTAATGCATGCCTTTGTATGCATGTGGCAGACACTATTCCATGCACTGTGGCAGTGAGCAATTTAAAGCCCCTGTTCTCTTGGTGTGGAGGCAGAAGACAATTAAATGTATAATATGGTGAATGATGATAGCAGCTATGAAGTAAACTAAAGCCAGTGATACAATGTTTCTTAAATAAGGCAAAAACCTCTCAGCATCTTTGGATAAAGAATCCCATGGAGACTTGAAAAGAATTTCACCTCTATGGATGTGGGAGGAGATGGAATGCCAGTGGTCTTATTTGGGTGTAAAAACAACAACAACACCAACTCAGAAACATTCACATTCTCTAGAAGCCATGGAGGAACCAGGGCTTGATTATGAAGAAGACAACTAGCACTGCAGATGTCAGGGATCATAGGTGACATTTCACAGGACAGAATCACAGTCTCAGAAGTCTGAGTATCCTTGGTACAAATAGCCTTTCCATTGAGAATTTTATAATAGAAAAATACAATAAAATTAGCATTTTTACACAAGTTTCTGCTCTGAACAGAAGAGCAAGATTAATCGTTTTGTGAAAAGCCTCGATTCGTCTTTTCATTGGAATTGATTTTCTGATGCAGAAAGGCATTTGTTTTTGTAACCATTAGGCAAGAAAGAGTGTTTCTCCTAACTTTTCTGAGATTTTCTTTCACCCTCAGTTGGAGAGTCTGCAGTTTTCAATGTGGGGCACTGGAGTTTCATTAGTTTGCACCAAGAGAGAAACTAAAAGCAAAAATGCAGAAAGGAGCCAAGTAGGCTTATACACAAGTAGACTATGGAGCATGAGGTGTTTTGCATCTATAGTGATAGTGATTGGGGGTAGGTGGGCTGCTATTTTAGATAGGATGGCTGGGGAATGTGTCTCTGATAAGATGCCATTTGAGTAGAGACCTCAACACGCGGGAGGGAGCACTGCAGATATCCAGAGGAAGAGTGTTCAGGCACAAGGCACAGCAGGTGCAAAGGCACTGAGGAAGGATCATGCTTAGGGGAACACTAAGGAAGCTCCTATTATTAGAAGCAGATTGGGCTGGGGAGGAGATAAGAGAAGATGGGTCCTGTGAACCATGATAAGGGTTTGGATTTCATTCTGAATACAATGGGAAGCCACTGGAAGGTTTTGAACAGGGAGTGGCAGGAACTGATTTAAGTTTAATAGATGTGCTCTGGCAGATGAACAGAGAAACAGATTATAGGAGGCTCAAAGGACATTTATTGAATGACTGAATGCATATTCCCTGGAGACTTAATTTTTTTATTATTTTTTAATTTATAAAGAAAAGAAATTTATTTTTACAGTTATGAAGGCAGAGAAGTCCAAGTTTGAGGGGGCACATCTGGTGAAGGTCTTCTTGTTGGTGAGGACTCCACAGAGTCCTGAGGTGGCGCAGGACCTCACATGGCCAGGAGGCTGTGTATGCTAGCTCAGGTCTCTCTCCCTCTTTTTATAAAGCCCCCAGTCCTACTCACATAATAATTCATTAATCCATGTATGTATTAATCCATTCATGAGGACAGCGTCCTCATGATCCAACCATTGCCTATAGGCTCCACCTTTTAGTCTTGTCACAATTGGAGACTAAGTTTCTAACATGTGAAATTTGGGGACCCACTGAAACCATAGCACTAGTTTTTGTTGGATTCTTTTAAGGAGGTTACACATTTTTTATTAACATTTTTCTTGTTCATTTATTTTTTTTATTGATGCATAATAGATGTATATAGTTTCGGGATACATGTGGTAATTTAATACATTCATATAATTTGTAAAGATCAAATCAATGTCCTCGGGATATCCATCACCTTAAATATTTATCTTTTCTTTATGCTACAAACACTTGAATTATTCTTCTTTAGCTATTTTGAGATGTATAATAGATCATTGTAAACTATAGTTACCCTACTGATCTTTCTAACATTGAATCCTATTTCTTCTCTCAAACTGTATATTTGCACCCATTAATCAACTTTTCCTCATACCCCAGTTCTCCCTGCATTGCCCAGCCTCTGGTTACCACCAGTCTACTCTATTTTCGTGAGATCTGTATTTTAGATCCCACATGAGTGAGAACATGTAAGATTTGTCTTTCTGTGCTTGTCTTATTTTACTTAACTCCATTCATCTTGCTGCGGATGACCAGATTTCATTCATTTTTTATAGCTAAATATTATCCATTGTGTATATTTACCACATTTTCTTTATCTGTTCATCCACTGAGGAGCACTTAGGTTGATTCCATATCTTGGCTATTGTGAACAGTGCTGCAATAAACATGGGAGTGCAGATATCTTTTCAATATGTTGATTTCCTTTCTTTTGTATATATACCCAGCAGTGGAATTGCTGGGTCATATGGTAATTCTATTTTTAGTTTCTTGAGGAACTTCCTATACTGTTCTCCATAGAGACTGTACTAATTTACATTCCCACCAACAGTGTCCACAAGTTCCCCTTTCTCCATATCCTCCACATCATCAGTATGTTATTGCCTTTTTGATGCAAGCCTTTTTTTTTTCTTCTTCCTGAGTTGGGATCTTACTCTGTTACCCAGGCACAATCACAGCTCACTGTAGCCTCGACCTCCTGGGCTCAGGCAATCCTTCCTCCTTAGCCTCCCGAGTAGCTGGGACCATAGGTGGTACCACCTTGGCTGGCTAGTTTTTTGAATTTTTTGTAGAGATGGTGTCTTGCTATGTTGCCCAGGCTGGTCTTGAACTCCTGGCCTCAAGCAATCCTCCTACCTTAACCTCTCAAAGCAGTGGAATTATAGTCCTGACTATTACTATGGCTTTATAGTAAATTTTGAAGTCATGTAATGTGATGCTTCCACTTTTTTTTTCTTGTGCTCAGGATTGCATTGGCTATTTGGAGTCTTTTGTAGTTCCGTGTACATTTTAGGGTTTTTTCCCCATCTCTGTGAAGAATGTCACTGATATTTTAATAGGAATTGCATTGAATCTGTAAATTGCTTTGGATGTTATTGTCTTTTTAAAAATATAATTCTAATCCATAAGCATGGAATATCTTTCCATTTTTTTTGGTTTCCTCTTTGATTTCTTTCATCAATGTTTTATAGCTTTCCTTGTACAGATCATTCTTTCCTTTGGTTAAAGTGATTCTAAAGTATTTTATATTCTTTCTAGCTATGGTAAATGAGATTGCTTTCTTGATTTCTTTTTCAGATTGTTCACTCTTGGTGTATAGAAATGCTACTGATTTTTGTATATTGATTTTCTACTCTGCAATTTTACTGAATTTATTTACAGTTCTAACAGTTATTTAGCGGAGTCTTTAGGTTTTTCTAAATGTAAGATCATGTTGTCTGTGAACAAGGCTAATTTGACTTCTTCCTTTCCAATTTGGATGTCCTTTATTTCTTTCTCTTGCTTAATTGCTCTGGTACCCCCAAGACTTTATATAATCTCCTAATATGGCTGTTACTGGACTGATCTATAACAATTTAGTGTCTATCTTTGTCCTGTTCTTTTTTTTTTTTTTTTGAGTCAGAGTCTCACTCTGTCACCCAGACTGGAGTGCAGTGGCCGCTCCCGGCCACCGCATCCTCGACCTGCTGGGCTCCGGCAATCCTTCCGCCTCAGCCTTCCAAGTAGCCGGAATTACAGGCATGCGCTACTACGCCCGGCTGATTTTTTGATTTATTGTAGAGACGAGATCTTGCCACCCAGGCAGGTCTTGAACCCGCGGGCTCAGGCAATCCACTCACCTCAGCCTCCCAAAGGCGCGGGATTACAGGCTGAGCCACCGAGCCCAGCTTCTTTGTCCTGTTCTATAGGCCCTGTGACCCTGGGTTCATCTCTAGCCCAGCCCTGCCCATGTGGGTTTCTTGAGACAGTTTTTGGTGCCTGAGACCAGTGTCCTATAGATGCCACTTGGACATAAAACGCTACATTCTCCCTTCTGCAGGGTCTGATGTATGACGATGCCAGTCGTTGGGGCCTCACACTGCAGACATACGTGCAGCTTACCATGCTGGAGCAGCACATGCATCCTCAGGTATGTTTTGGATGTACAGTTTCAACCTTCTTAAACAAAATTTTCTTGAAATTAAGAGCATGTGATTGTCAGGAAGAGAAACCTCCTAAGGGAGCCCAGCTGGGTCTTTGGTGCTGCATAGGCTTCTCTGTCTGGGGCCAAGGTCTCCTGCTCCTGTAGCTCTCTGTAGGCTGGCCTCCAGTGCCCCCCACCCATCAACCACAGCCAGCCAGGTATTCCCCCCCGAGGCCATCCTGAGCCCACGTCTTCATGATCCGATGACTGCTGCGTTCAACACCCTTTAACCCAGTTCTCAAAACATCACCTGGGAACTTGCCAGAAGTACATATTTTCCGGTCCATTCCAGACCTACTAAATTGGGAATTCTGGGGATGAGACCGAGAAATCTGTGTTTTATCAAGCCCTGTGGGTTACTTGAATGCATGTTTTGTTTGTTTCCAAGTTCAGAACCACAGATCTAACCTTCATGGGGTCTGGCTCTTAGTTCAAATTTTTGTGACAAGGAATCTGATTGGTCCAGCTTGGGCCAGGTGTCCAGCCCTCTTCAATCAGGTGTTAGGGGCAAGGTGCCAAGACATAAACATGGTTGCTTAGGCCCATTCCATCAGGAGATGTGACTAGGGACAGAGTCTCTTAGAAGAAAGGGTGGCTGAGGAGGTCCTGATTGGCATCTGTGGTTCAAATCTGTAAGCACAACCTAACACACCAGCTTTACAGCTCTGTATGGAGGAGGTGGGAAATTCCTAGCAGGTCAACACTGGCACAGCTATTGGGCTGGGTGCCTGCAACTATAGGTGTCATTCCTTTTTGAATCTGTGTCTTTTAAAATTGAAAGATGTGAGCAGAACCTTTTTGGTGAATACGAATTTCCATCTCCTCAAATATCTGGCTAAATTACACAGACCAAAGGATCTGAAGCGAGTGCATTTCCTCTTTGCTAAAGACTTTTCCTGAGTGGGAACTCAATTGTAGACCTAAATTGTATCCAATAATATCTGAATATAAGGGGATGTAAGTATGCTCCTCTATTTAAGGAACTCTACCACTAAAGAGGCAGAGCCAGAGAGAGAGAAGGGCAGACTAGAAAAGATGAATAGAAGGGGAGAGATGGGTGAGTGAGAAACTAGGACAAGATGGGTAGGGGAGTCATAAGGAAAGGGAGTATGGAAGGAAGGAAAAGATGGTGGATGGACAAACAGGGAGAAGGAGGAAATGTCTGGGTTATGGCTTTGAATCTGCCTCTGATATGTTGACCTAGGATTCATGGGTGCCATGGGCCATAACCAAGTTGAGCAGAATTTGTCCACTTGATGGAAGGGCCAGGGCCCCTCCTACTTCTCAAGGGAATGCCAGATGAAGGGCAAGGCTGTCTGTGGAGGGTGGGAGCACCCTGGCAGACAGGGTGATGTCAGACCATCCTCCTTCCTCCTGGTCACAGTCCTTCCTAGTTTCCACAGGCAGAGCCCCCAGAACATTACCCCCACTCCAGCCCTCTTGGAGCTCTACGTTAGGCTTGTGATCCCTCCACATAGGCAATTTTACCCTGTTTAGGTCTGTCATAATAACCGCAGTTTGCCTCAAGTGGACAGCACTTGGCAGTTTTTCCAGCACTTACCCACATTTCAGCTGAGCTCCTCCTCTCTCGCGAAGGAGGCCCACAGCCCTGGCACTGCTGGTCTTCCACATAGCCACAGGGCAGGTCAGGGTGGGTCAGGTCAGGGTGGAGGGAGGAGCTCAGCAGAACACATCAGACACGACTTCTTCTCAGGTGCCTGCTTCACACTCCCCACCACCTCTTGATTCTCGTGTTCAGCAAAGACCTGAGGCAGGGGGAGTGACAAGCATTTTTCAAGGCTTTGTGACTCTCTCCTTTTGCCCTGAGTTAGTGAATCATTTTTTGTTTCCTTTAGATGACACCTGTACGGTTGATGGAGCGATCGATTTACAGTGCAAGATACATTTTTGTAGAAAACCTGTATAGAAGGTACTGTAGTTTGCACAATTGATAATTACTAAATGATTAATTTTAAAAAATGAAATAGGAACTTGCTTATTCACTTGACAGATCTGGAGTATCTAATGTGGTGTCTCAGTGATCAGTTGCCCCAGTAACAGTGTTTAACAACCAACCATAAAACCTCAGTGATACATAGCTACCTGCATTTATTGCCCAGTCAGCCAGGGTGGTCGGCCAGGCGGCTCTAGTGACCTTGGCTGAGCTTGTTGAGACGTCTGGAGGTTGGCTGGTCTAGGATTGCCTTGGCAAGAGTGACTGGGTGACTCTTGCCTGTCACCCTCCTTCTGGGACCAGTAAGCCAGCCTTGGTATCCACTTCTCATGGTGACAGCAGAGGGCAGAAGTACCAGCAGAGACACATGAGCACATTTTCAGGCCTCTGCTCCACATTTGCTAACATTCCATTGGCCAAAGCAGGCCACATGAATCCAAGGTGGAGAGGTGGGAAGGCCCAGTGAGGTACCAGGCATGGTGGAAGGCTATATGGAAGGGTCGAGAGTCAGACGACTAGAGCCATCAGACTACTGCAATGTTGGCAGTATTTGTTGTGGCTTTCATTCAAAGCTGTCTTCTGCCTTCATGGGAGCAGACTCTGACATATATGCCTAGCTGAGGAGACTTCTGGAGGATACGAGGGCTGAGGACTCAGGCTTGGGGCCCTCCATTCCTGTGCTCAGTGACTACTGACTTCAGGGCTCTTGGTGGAGATGGGTTGCAGGCCAGAGTCTGAAACTTCAGCCTCCCTTTCTCCCCTCTCTTCTTAGTAGTAGTGTGCCTTGTCCCCTCTCCTTGCCAGTTCCCTACGTTACCACCTCTTTGTGCTTTGAGCTTTGGGTGTGGCAGCCGCTGCCTCACAGAGCCAGTCTTGCTGTCAGTGCAGGGTGTGCTTCCTTCCGTTCTTATGCTGCTCCCTCTCATCTTTAACTCTCCTCCTAAATGTCACCCCCTCTTACCTTCCTCCACTACTCTGTCTAGGAGGTTGAGCCCACCCCCCTTTTTTGAGCTGGGATCTCACTCTGTTGCCCAGGCTGGAGTGCAATGGCATGATCACAGTGACCATGGCTCATGGCAGTCTCAACCTCCTGGACTCAGGCAATCCTTCCTCCTCAACATCCCGAGTAGCCAGAACTACAGGTGCATGCCACTGTGCCCAACTGATTTTCTGATTTTTTTTTTTTTTTTTTTTGTAG
>NW_007097662.1:504710-532883 GCF_000164805.1 Carlito syrichta
ATTGTAGAGATGAGGTCTCGCTGCCCAGGTGGGTCTCGAACCCGCAGGCTCAGGCAATCACTCACCTCAGCCTCCCAAAGGCGCGGGATTACAGGCTGAGCTACCGAGCCCGGCAGAGATGAGGTTTTTCTATGTTGCCCAGTCTGGTCTCAAACTCTTGGGCTCAAGCAGTCTGCCTGCCTTGGCCTCACAAAATGCTGGGATTATAGGTATGAGCCACCACGCCCAGGCCCTTGTTATTTTTAACGACTGCTTTTCTGTTGATTTTCTTTGTAGCATTTAAGACAACCATATTAAATTGTTAATATCTGATAATTTTGACCTACAAAAATGGCAATTTCATGTGATGGTTCAACTTGGTACATGGTTGATTGTTTATTGTACCTCCCTCCCCCTCACCAACTGGACCATAAACTCCCAAGGACAGACATTGACCTAGCACAAAGTGGGCCCCTGGTCAATACTTGGTAGTTATTTTTGGATGATGGGACCTGCAGCTATTTGGTCTGTAGCCCAACTTTTCCCCCAGACTTTGGCCCCTACTGTTTTGCACCCTTTCACTTGAGAGGGTCACTGAAAAGATTTCTGTGGACTGTGAGCTACTATGGATCATGCCCTTGAGCCTGTGTCCCAAATCCTCTCCAAGTTTCAGATATGGACTGTAGATCAGAGGCAGGTAGCCAAGGCAAGTCCTGGCTGTGGCTTTGTCCACTGACCTCAGACTTCTCTTGTGGGTTGCAGCTGCCTTTCCTGCAGGCAGCATTTCTGATGGGAGAGCCCCACGCCCATCCAATGGCCTGGAATTTCAGCAAGGCATGAAGTGTCCACTGCTAGGTTTGTTCAGCCCTTTGCTGTCCTCTGCCCCCTGCTTATGAATGCCTCAGCTAAAGGGAGGTCAGACAGGAGAGGGGAGAAGAGAGTCCCTGTGATGTCTCTTGACTGCTCTGATGAGAGCCCGAGGAGCAGACCCCAGGTAGTGGGGTGGGGTTTCCTGGGAACTTTACCTAGCAGGACTGTCTGTCTTCAGCATGACCTGTTCTATGTGGAGGCCAATGACTTTTTTTGAAGTGGGTAACCTGGAATGAGTGATCAGAGGTTGAGGGGAGTGAGTTGGATATGGAGTTAGGTGGACCTGGGTTCTACCTTGGCTCTGGAGTTTGCACTCTTTGTGAACAAGACCAAGTTTCTCAACTTCTCTGAGCCCTTTCTCATCTCTAGTTCCCCTCGTGCATCTCTGCAGAGCCTTTCAAACCTTTACTTCACTTGTGTCTTATGACCCTCTTGTGGGTCCTTGTTCACCTTGGTCTTCATGAAATTTGTCAGTTATACTGTCCCTCAACCCCCAGAGGCTGCCCAACACCAGGAGGACTTCCTCAGGAACCATCTTTGCTTGTCCCAGGCCCCAGTCCTGCTGATGTCCTTGGGCTTTGGTAACTCACACCTGTGGTCCTGCATCACCATACTTCTGATGGGCGGGATCTGTATTTCCCAAGCTCTGTGGCTATGGCATTGGTCCAGACAGTGTGGGCCTTGCTCTGGGCTGTTTTGTGGGTAGTATTAGAAGAGAATGTACCTTAAAATTTTTTTAGCTTTTTTCCTGCACTGATGACTTTATGACCCCATGGCCCTCCCAGAATGCATGGCCTTTGTGGCTAGGATTTCTGTGGGACAGTGAACCACAGACAGTGAACCATGGTGTCCTTGGGATTAGGTTCATATAACCTCCAGAGGGGTATATGTTCCCCTGAGGACCGTGTTGGAGTCTCAACGCTGAGCATGTTTTGTTTTAGGTTCATATAACCTCCAGAGGGGTATGTGTTCCCCTGAGGACCATGTTGGAGCTTCAAGGCCGAGCATGGTATCATTTGATGAAGCCAAATGCCATCAGCCAGCACATGATCTAAGCCCCCAGAGGTACTGCCTCTTCACCTTAATCTTGCAGTCCCCACGGCCCAAAGTAGCCACCTGTCAACAACCTAGAAATGTCTTGAAGTCTCTTCTTTTAACCTAGAATTCATTTGGATTTTGCATTTTACCCCATAATATGTTCTGATGTTATATCAAGGACAATAATTTGCATACTTATCATTGAGGAAAATGGATGATCCTGTATCTAACACCATGCTTAGCATGTGGCACGAAGTACCCCCTCCCTCAGTCATGTACTGTGGAGTACCCAAGTTTGGGCTGAGAGAACCAAGGGATAGAGGCACTGAAAAACATCTTCCCAGGGCTAGTGATTCACTTATGAATTGGATCAGCTTATGTGTTCCCTGGAAATTGGGGCATTTGTTCACGTGGTTGAGGAACAGAGAAGGGACCCATGGATGGGAGCTACATTTATTGTCAGGTTGTTAACCCTATTTGACAGAAAAATGAACTGAGAAGGAATTACAAAGCCCATGCGTCTTCCTGATGGGGCAGGAAACTAACCAAAGGAGGGGGAGGTGTTCTGCGCCCTGATATGAGGAAGCAACAATGAATGAGGAAGTGGCAAGAGGCACCTCGATTTCTCTCATAAAGGCCAAAGGCTTCAGGGCTCATGGAAGCCCCCAAAAGCTGAGAATCCTGATGTCCTAGCCTCAGAAGAGAGTCTGCCTTCCTGTGGACTTCTCCTACAATCACTTGTGTATCTTGCTAACATGCAGATTCCACTTCAGTGTAACTGGGGTGAGACCTGAAAGTCTGCATTTCTAGCAAGTGCCCATGTGAGGCTATGCTTCTGCTAGCCGAGAATCACATTTGGAGAAATTAGACCTCACTAGAAACCTGCAGCCAGGTGGTCCACAGGGAGCCCTCCGTCCCTATACCACAGCCCTTTTACCCTGAGGTTCTGCTCCTGTGGTTTCCTTGAGGGCCTCACTGGACCTTTGGGGGTCATGAGGGCAGGATCCCCAGTATGGAGGTTGTCTTTGGGGGCCTCGCTGGACCCTTTGAGGGTCATGAGAACAGGAGCCTAGTCCTGTGGTTGTCTTTGGGGCTGTGGTGAAAATTCTGCACAGTGCAAGATTTCCTCAGTTTCTTGCACCTGGCCTGCAGTTTCTTCATTTCACATTTGTTGCTGTGGGTTTGAGTTGTTAGAGGTTTTGTTATGTTAGCTGGTCTTAAGGCTTTTGGGTTTATTCCTAGACCAGGTATGGGGCAGCTGTAGGACAAAGCTTTTCTCTCTTGAGCTACAGTAAAAAGTATTTTTAGCCAGAGCCACAGAAGGGATGAATGGAAGGAAGAATAAAGTTTGGTCACTCTCCTTACAATTCCTGTTCCCTCGATGCAGTAGTCATCCACAATGAAGTATTACTGAGGAAGTAGATGTTTCTAGAGGTTTCTCTTCCTCAAAATGCAAATTACTGTCATGGTGAGCCTCCACAGCTTGCAGCACAGGACTGAGTTTGGCTGGATCCTTTGCCCATACCTAGAATAGGATGTTTTGGTTTCTACCTGCAGGGAGGAGTTCAGCCGGGTACAGGGAACCACATGCTGGCATGTTGGGGCATCAGCTCCTGCCTGGGAGCTTGTGTTTCATTACTTCCTGGGATGCTCAAGGAAACAGCTTCCTAACAGAGTTTGCTCTGATGGAGAGCCCCTACACAAGGCTGGTGGGGGGGCACGTTGCTGCTGCCCCTTCTGTGCCGGGGTTGATCTTTTTCTCCTCGGAATCTTGTGCGAGCTTGGTTTGGCATCTGTGGGGTTCGGATAGAGGGAGTTTGGCAGGCATGGACTTGCTGTCTGCAGTTGCCAAAAAAGCCCATTTATTGAAGTTTTGTATCTCCCCAATGTAAAATTTATTGAAGGATGGTCTTGAATTTTGGGCCTTGAACCAGTGATGAGCTCACCTGGAGAGAGACCCATCTCTTCTGGTACCCTCACCCAGCAAGGTTGGGGTGGGCAGAATGCAAGTGCCATTTGCCACCAGGGGTTTGAGAGGATTGTGTTAATTGCTGAAGAGGAAGATTTTGTTTATGTAGTGTCCTTAAAGAACTTCTGAAGGGTGACACAAAGCTGAAGGTGGCGAGGAAGTTTCATGTAGCTAAAGAGGCCACCCATGCATGCAGGCAGTTGTGTAGCCCAAGCTCTGTGGGCTGGATAACAGAACACAAAGATTTTACAAGATTGCCTGGTCATCTTTTTCAAAGAACAGAAGTAAGGACATTGAGTGGGGCCCAGCTAGGAAATGGTGCATTCAGTTGTGTCTGTGGTCGGGGACATTGGTTAAGACCTGGTGGTTGGAGCAGCAGGCTTGTCCTCCTACCTCCCTGACTGGTCCTGGGGGTTGGGCCCTCCCTGGCTCTAGCCTAGTCTGAGGACTCACAGCCTGGTTCTTGGGCCTGAGAGCTCAGCTTTCCTCAAGCTCAGGCCAGAGACACTGCACTTGATCCAGGACATCCCTACAGTTGACAGACCAGGGAGAGCGAGTGGTACAATGGTTCATGGGTTTGGGGACTATGGAGAGTGAGGCTTGAACTCCTACTTAGACAGAACTGGGCTTAACTTCTTTGAGCCTCAGTTTTTCTCATCTATAAATTGGGACTAAAACCAACCTTACAAGGTTTTGTGAAAATAAAGGGAAATAAGTCTACAAGATAGCTAGTATTTGAGTGAGACTTTTGTTCTAATCCATTGTGTGCAAACTGGGGGGTCTCTGGGCCAGGAGGAAGGATGCAGCACATTGTGCCAAATAAAACAGGATTCATGTGGTGCTGGATACTGGTTTTGCCACCCTCAGGGTAAGAGGAGGATACTGTAAAACCCCCTCTGTACTTCATTGTTGGTGAGTTATGTGGCTGCATTTGCTATAGAGAGGCCCCTACCCTCTGTGTTCTGTGGAAATAAAGGCAGTGGCTTGTAGATGGTGTGAGGCAGACACAGTAGGAGTTAGGCAGAATTCCTAGAAGGAAAACTGCAAATACAGTTAAAACAGTACCCTCTGTGTCCAACATTTCTCAGAATCATGGAGATCTGGCTTCTGTTTCCAGAGGGAAGTTGTCACTGGCCCTCTCAGCGAGTTGGTTTAATTCAGTGGTTCTGGTCCTGTTTCTCTGCGTTTTTCTACTCTGTGTCTTGGCCATGTCCTTAATTTGATTCCTTCATGGTGCCAATGTACTTATGGCATTATCAGGCTTTTCACTTGCTGGTCAGGGCAAGGACAAGTGTCTTGCCAGTGGCTTTCTCCTAAGCATGAGGAAGCATCTATCCCATAAGCCCTGCAAACGTCTCTCTTGCCTCATACATCCAAATTGGGCCCCTGACTGGGGCATGCCTCACGCTGATTGGCTCAACTTGGCTTCCTGAACCAAACACTGGGACCGGGGGAGGGGATTTCCCTTAGACCCATTGGACTTGCCCCATAGCTTGGATGGGGTCAGGATTGCTGAAGCACTCAAGCTCGTGGGACAGACCCTGAATAAATAATGGGCTACTTATAAGAAGGGAGTACAAGGAAAGACTGGCAGGGAGGGACCAGCTGTCCTCACACCATCCCTGTCTGTGGGCACAAAGTCAATACCTTAATTTTTGTACCTGATTTTTGTTGGCAGGGAGTCCCCTCTGCAATGCTGTAGGACTGCCTCCTGCTTACTCCCTTCTCTTCTCCCCCATGCGGCTTCTCCCAGTTTTTCTGGAAATCCTGGCAGTCCCACAGGTTGGTCTGCTCTGGTCTCCGAGCTGAGGTCTGTCTGTGACCCCCTCCTGCAGTTTTCTATACATTCTTCTCTGCTGAGGGCCTCATGGTGGTCTCAGAAACCTGGGGAGAATATCCCTTTCCAGTCAGTGGTTTGGGCCCTGAGACAGGGCTGCTCCTGCCTGGGTCTCCCAGAGCGCCTCCCTCTAACACTTGTGCAGCCTCTTACCTTTGGGTCAGCTCCTCCTCACGCCCTCCCCACTGGGAGCCTCCTGCTCAGTTGTGGCTACTTTCCCATGGTCAGTCTTGCCAAACCCAGTTCTGAGTGGACCCCAACTGGAACCATGAGTGGAGGATGTGAAAAGAGCCTTTGAGTGTCACCTGCCTGCCCTCTGGCTGCGGCCATTCCTCCTGTCTCTTCCCTGTTGTTTCCTCCCAGAGCAGAGGAAACCCACAGGAATAGATGCCAGGAATAGAAGCCACGTCTCTCCTTCACGTTTGAACTCTTTTTTTCTTCTCCTTTTCTTGCTTTCCTTCCCTTCTTTTAAAGTTAACTTTTAAAAATTGTAGTAGCTGGGTGCAGTGGCTCATACCTGTCATCCCAGCACTTTGGGAGGTGGAGGTGAGAGGATTGCGTGAGCCCATGGGTTCAAGACCAGCTTGCTCTTGGTGACTCCCTTTCAGTGGAAGCCATCCCATATCCTTCCTGCGGAATGGCAGGGTCCAGAAACTCTGTTGTGTGAATATAACCCTTAGACCTTTCTTTGCAGTGGGAAGATGCCTGCAGTGGACTATGTGGTTCTGTCGGAATGGTTTGACTGGATCATCAGGAACATTGATGTGTCCATCGATTTGATAGGTAGGCTGGCCCCTCCCTTGGGCCCAGAGAGGATGTGCTTGGCTGGGCCCCCAACAGTTGGGGGTGGTGGGTAGGTTGCTTGCCATTGGTGATTCCCTTCCCATCTGAATTCAGTCTTCCCCACAGGCAGACAGAATTTGGGGCTTCTGGTCCCTCATGGAGAAGAACTCTGGTCTTTGTTCCTTGAGCTGCCTTCCCTGGGTCATCTACTTTCAGACTTGAACCCGTTGTGATTTTATGAGTTTTTCTAGTTTGTAAAGGCTGAACGTTCACTGAGACACAACATGTGTGAGACCCTGTGTTAAACTCTGTCTATGAATGGAATCTCATTCAGCCTCACAGCGGCCCCTTGGCCTGGGGGCGTGGAAAGGGAGCAAGACTCAAGGGGTGAGGGTCTAGATGCCTGTTTGGCTACACAGCTGGCCAGCGGTCAAGCTGAGAGCTGACCCCTGGTCTGTCTTTCCAGCTCAGAGCTGTGACAGTTCCTCTCACCCCTTGCCTGTGTGTCTGCCTTCTCCCCTCCTTGGACTTCACTTCCAAGCCATGAGCAGAGTAATTAGAGCCATGTATTCTTTTAACCTCAGTTTATCTCCGGACCACTCCTGAAACTTGTTACCAGCGGTTAAAGATGAGATGCAGGGAAGAGGAGAAGCTCATTCCTCTGGTAAGAGGCCTCTTTGACTTGGTTAAAGATGAACCAGGAGATCGCTCTGTCCCAGCCTGGCTTCCTCTCCTTGCCCCACCCATATGAGAGCTTTGTGTTGTGGGCTGCAGACGGAGAAACAGGAGCTGAGCAGATCAGAGGGTGAACTCTGGCCTCCTCTTTGGCTAGAGACCGTGAGTGGATATCCAGATCTGCTATACTTCCTGTGATCCCTGATGTAAGTTGCATCCCAATGGTCAGAGGTGTCCACTCCCCACCCAGGCACCACCAGGGCTCATTTATTTCACCCCCTGCAGAATGCTTGGCTTTGTGCTTTCCTTTGGATTCTCACTTGGATGTGAGTTCCAGGAGGGCAGGACTAAGTCCTCTCACTCACTGTCATACCAGTGCTTAGCACAGTGCATGGAGGTGGTGCTCATGCTCGGTACTGTTTGCCCAGTGGAGGAATGCCTCGCCTTCTGGGTTCTGGCTGAGGTCTCTGTTTCAGGCCTGGATTGTTCTTCCTGCCCTGGTCCTTCACTCCTCACATCTCCCTCCAGGTTGCTACATGGTGGTATTTCCAATGTGGAACACAATTCATGCCTTCCTAGTCCCAAACCCTTCAGTGCTTCACTGTTGTCTAAGATGAAGTCCTCATTTTATAGCATGGCTTATGAGATCCCACATGACCTGACTCCAACTGCCTCTCTGGTGGTGTCTTTTTCCACTATCTACTTTCCATGCTCTGACCCAAAAAGGAAGTAGTTGTGGCTATACACACACTCACACACATTGTGGAGTTATGCACATGTTTTTGCACAGTGGTTTCTTTTGCCTTTAAAGTTGAACTCAGATGTCACCTCCTCTAGGAAGCCTTCCCTGACCTCCTCCACCCTGCCCCTGGGCTTACTGTGATTGCAGCCTTTAAGGCAGCATACTAACACTATTTCTTTATGCCTTTGTTCCTCTTTTCTCACTAATGTGAGCTTTTGAAGATTTGGTCTTATTCCCTCTATGTCCTCTTCATAAGTCCCAGGGCCTGACACCTGCCAGTTGTTCAGTTAATATTGAACTGAATGCTGCATGTAAGAAGCAGGCCACTGCGTACACACAGAGGCTGGGCAAGTCGTTAGTGGGGCTTCATGGGGCTCTGAACTCAGGGCGGGCTGACCTGGGGACTCTGGAAGGCCTGTCCAACTTCTGAGGCCTTGTCCAGCCTTGTATTTTCCTGGTGACAGCAAGGTGCATTCTAGTCATGAAGGCCTGGGCCTCACTCTGGGCACCTCTTTGAAGTTCTGGAAACAGGAGTAGCTGGACGATGGAGCAGGGCATGCAGTGATGGAGCACAGCAGCTCTGTGTGGTGACCCAGATGTTCCAAAGGCATGTCAAGTCTGGAGTCCCTCCAAGCCATTATCCAGGTTGTTGTCTTAATGGGGTTGACAGGGTCAGTGGGATGAATCTGGCTCCTGTTGGTGAGGAGAGCTCTGGTAGATGAAAAGGTGGCTACATGGTTTGCACGGGAGCCTCTGGGGTGGTGAGTGGACACCGTGTGAGGAACTTCTACGTCTGCATGTGGGAGAGCATGTGCACCTGGTCTGCCCAGCGTGCAGACCTGATGGCTCAGGGTAGTAGTGTCTGTGCCCCTTTCCCTTGGGCTCTACCACGTCAGGCCTTATTCACTTGGTGTTCTTTATGTTCTTGAGGAACTACAGGTTACAAGTTGTCTGAGGGGACAGAAGTGGCAAGGGGTGTGGGTTGCCATCCTCAGTGGCAAGTCAGAAGGGAGAGTCTAGAGGCTGCCCAGGCTGGACACCTGGTCACAGAGTGGTCACAGACCTCCACATGAAGGAACTGGGTCCTTGTTGCTGGAGAAGTGACAGTAAGTGGAGAAACCAGGTGGGGGCTCCTGCCTCTTGACTTGGCTTTGACTCAGGCACCTGGGGAAGAGCTGGTGTTTGCGCTCACGAATCCCCTGTGGAGCAGAGCAGGTAGCTGGTGATGTGTCTGACTCATGTAGTGCTTGGCTGGTCATGGAGTGTGCGGCTATGTTTACCGCTGTCTACCTGAGCCAGGTTGGCTATTGCAGGGTTCTAGTGACCTGTGATCATTGACAAACTTTGTCCCCATGCCCGAGACCCCTGGTAGGTGGGTCTGCTCCCCTCCCCACTCCCACAGCTTGTGTTTTCCTGGCAGGAATACCTGGATGCTATTCACTGCCTCTATGAGGAGTGGCTCATCAAAGGAAGCCTTTTCCCCGTGGCAGCCCCTGTTCTGGTAAGTCTCCCTCGTGGGGTAGGAGACTTTTCTAGAAGAAGGAGTGACCCAGGGAATGTTAGCCACCCTGAAGACAGGGAGGGCCTAGGCCTTCAGAACTTGAGAACTTGGAAGGAGGAAGATGAGAAGACTGGCAAGGGGATCTCTCTCTCTCAGTCTCCTTTTCTGGACTGAGTCTTAGAATGAGTCTGACAGACCTACAAGAAGGTGATCTGTCCCAGTGCTGTTATACCTGGTAGTCACAGGAACATGTTACTTGTCCAGCATCATCAGCAAAGGAGTATTCAAGATGCCCAGAGCCTCTAGACATTGGTTCTTTGTTTTGTTTTTGTTTTTTTGAATCAGAGTCTCACTCTGTCCCCCAGTCTGGAGTGCAGTGGCATGATCATGGCTACTGCAGCCTCAGCCTCCCAGGTTCAGGTGATCCTTCCTCCTCAGCCTCCCCAGTAGCTAGAACTACAGGTGTGCACCACCACACTTGGCTATTATTTTTTTTTATAGAGATGATGTCTCGCTTTGTTGCTTAGGCTGGTCTCAAACCCCTGTGCTCAAGCAATCTACTTTTCTAGACCTCCTAAAGTGCCGAGATTACAGGCATGAGCCACCATGCTCAGCCTAGATGTGGGTTTTGGGAATTTTTGTTGTTGTTTGTTTGTTTGTTTTTTTAGTTGGAATCTCACTCTGTTGCCCAGACTGGAGTGCAGTGGCACGCTCCTGGCCACTGCAGCCTTGACCTGCTGGCTCTGGCGATCCTTCTGCCTCAGTCTTCCAAGTAACCAGAACTACAGGCATGTGCTACCATGCTTGGCTAATTTTTGATTTATTATGGAGTTGAGGTCTCACCAAGTTGCCTGGGTGGGTCTCGAACCCACAGGCTCAGGCAATCCACTCGCCTCAGCCTCCCAAAGTGCTGAGCCACTGAGCCCAGCCGGGTTTTGGTTTTAACTGGTGGGGGGGGGTAGTCCCTCTGATGTGACCATCCTCCTTCAGTGGGTGACATAGAGGCTCATTCATTTTTCCTCAGTGACTCGGGTAATCAGAAGGACCATCAGTGGCTCGTCTGGGCTGTCACACAGTGATGCCCATAGAAGGTGCTGAAGTGTATGAGACTGTCTGCCCAGACAACTAATGCCTTTGGGTTTCTGTGTTTGTGTTGTACAGTGACCTTCTTTTGTCCTGCCAACACTTCCTTCCTAACTGATATTGATGTATTCATCCTTGTCAGTATTTCCTCACTTCCTTGTCCCCTTGTTTTCTGGTTTGCTGTTCCCATATTTCTTTAGGCAGGCAAATGAGTACCCAAGATTGTTCCCTGTACAATGAGAGATCTGAGGGCGGCCATGCATGAGCTTCTGTGCATGGCTTTGAGGACAACACTTTGGGCTGCTCACACACTCCTACTCAAGGCTCTTGCAGGAGGTACAGTTGCTGGAAAGTGAGATCTATTATCATAGCAGATTTGTAAAGAAGTAAAGTTTATTTTTTTTCCTCATTATTAAAAAATTGGAGGATGTAAATTGATGAGAAAAAGAAATCTTCTTACCACAGGGACAACTGTGGTGAATTCTTCAGTGCAGATCTCATTGGGAGTGTTGACTGCCTCAGAGCCAGGGGCTGTTTGGCTCTAACCTTTTTTTAAAATCTGTGCCCCTCCCTGCCGTCATCTCTCCCTTAATCTGTGAAGGGAAGATGATGTTGAGGTCACTGCAATCCTGCGACCTGTGTGTTTCATTTCCAGGTGATTGACGCCGACTACCACATGGAGAAAATGTTAGAACTCTTTGAACAAAACCGGAAGCGAATATTAACTCCCGAGAAACGGAAGCATGGCCTCTAGGACGGGAAAGGCCTGTAGGGTCATGCCGGAAAAATGCTCGCAGCTGCCAAGTTAGCCATTAGAAGCAATTTGGAAAAATCCACTCTCTGGAGGGCTTTTTATCTGGTCAGATTTATTTTCCTAATGGTCTTTTCTCCTTTGCCAGTGTCTTCATCATGGGTTTCTGCCCCTTGTGGGTGAATGACAGATGAGGCAAATGGGTTTGTCATGCTCTTTGGTGTCTGCAACCTCACAGTCCCCTTGGCACCTCTTCTGGTGGCTTCCCCTCATGAAGTCACCTGTTGTGTGCTTGACGTCACACTGGGCTCTGAAGACAAATGTCTTACCCTTCAGACCACTCAGGCAAGCAAGATAGCAATTTTCCACCCCAGGGAAGGAATTTGCAGCTCAGAGAAGTTAAGGGACTCCCCAGGTCACATAGCCATTCAGACTTTTGGCTGACTCCAAAACTTTCTTCTGCATGAGGCTGCCTCCTCCTGAGAGCTAGCCCCCCACAGCCCTGCTGCTTCCTGTTGGAGGCGCTTGCATCTTTGTGAAGAGAGCTGGTAGTTAACAGAGCTATCATTTTCTTGCCATTGAGCAGTTCTCAAGGACAGTCAGCATTTCTGGACTTTCATAAAATTGTGCTGTGTTTGGCTGGATCCCAGTGTTCAGTGGCTTCCCAGTGTGAGGCCGCTGCCCGTCTGCCACCTTGTCATCTGGACTTCGACACTTTAGGAAAACCAAGTGTTGACTCCTGAGGTGGTGCTCATTCTCCTCAGTGATTGAGGTCCTGCTTGAGCTGCTGCCAGTTCCACGTCAGGGAAGTAGCTCTTGGCACCTGGCTGGTTTGGCCAGTGCCAAGCTGGGGCGGAGGATAGCCAGCCCTGGCTTCTGAGGCGCTCTTACTCCTAGGGTCCTTATATAAGAAGCTTTTCTCCTGGAATTACTGAGAGTTTGTGGCCCAAAGGGAAAGACACAAGTGGTGTTATGTGTTTTAAAAGTGTTTTTGTACCTAAGGGGTCACCTTGGGCCATAGAACTTGAAACCATCTTTATTGGTTCAGAAAATTACCGAAAAGTGTTTTTCCATCCAAGTGGGCACCTTGGGCTGTAGAGTTTGAAACCTTCTTTGTTGGTTTGGAAAATATCAGCTGTTCCAATACATTGAAGGCACAGCTGTCTCATAGATCAAGTAGGGAGCAAGAGAAGGGAAGAACATTCCCTCTAGGGACAGTCTGGACAGGAAAGTTGAGTTTGCAAACAAAGACTTTGGAAGTACTGCTGGTCCTAATGCCAGTGGAGAGGGGCAGAGAGAGCTTCCAGAAGACTGGCTGCAAACCCAGGGAAGGATTAGTGAACTCTGGAGAAATAGGCTGTGACCTCTCTCAGAGCAGTTGGCTGTGAATGACGGTACCAAGACTGCTCCCTGGCCTCTGAGTGTGGGCATCTGTGCATGCCATGCTCTGACTACACAGGTGACAGGGCCAGCCTCAGAGAGAGGGTGAAGAAGTCAAGGGCTCCAGCTCCTGGTCCTTCTTCTTTGAACCAGTTCTTAGGCTGTGTCTGCAGAATGAGGGGCAGCAGCCAAGTGCGGGCATGTCTGTCAGCACCTGTAGCCCAAGTGTCCATGATTAAACAAAACTGGGAAAGGCAGGAACCTTTGCTACCAGGAGTCTTGGTATGTTGGGTCTGTCTTTGGGAATTTATAAACAAATAGTCCAGGCTGGTCCGAGTGCAATGGTGTTTACAGCAAATTGATCACAACCAGTTACAGACTGATTTCTTTGTTACTTCTCTGCTCCCACTGCTTCAAGTCGACTAGTCTTTAGAAAATAAAAATAAACAGTTCAATATTTCCTGTCAGCTCAATTTAAGCATCCATTTTGGGGGGAAATATGATTTTTTCCCTTGCTTTGTGGAACCAAGTATCTCCTGCATCTAAACCTTTTTGCTGATTTTGGAGTGCTTTCCTGTGCTAGTGATTAGCTCGCTGCAGCATCTTTTTGCCAGCAGGATAACATGTTTTTATTTTTAAAATTTTTTTATTTTTGGAGAGCTGTAGGTGAGCAAAACTACACCTGGCTAATTTTTTGACTTTTTTGTAGAGATGAGGTCTATGTTGCTCAGACTGGTCTCAAACTCCTGGGCTCAAGCGATCCTTCCACCTCAGCTTCCCAAAGTGCTGAGATTACAGGGTGAGTCACCGTGTCTGACCTGTTTTTATTTTTCAGATCCCATGCTTCCTCACATGGGATGTATGGCTCCAAAAAGGACCCACTGTCCTTCCACCCTGGCAACTGTGGAGAGGAGGCCATATGCATCAGCAGTGGCTGGTGCTGGTTGCAGAAACCTCCCAGACCAGAGATCACATCTGAAACAGCCGGAGCCAGCTTGCACAAGGGCTGCTGTCCCCAGGTGGCAGGCAGAGATCACGGAGCAAGTATAGATACTGCTGTGAGGGCAGAAAAAGGTAGATGGCACATGGGAGGCATGGTGGGGTCCAGTTCTCAGAGCACGGGGAGGCCTTCCCCAGAGACTCCCCGGAATGGCTGGGAGGGACATGGCCAGGGCTGGCATTCCTGAAGATTTGGAGGGGACAGGCCGGGCAGTGATGTTACAGACATGTTGGCATCGCCCTGTTCTTTCTGAGATGGGTTCCATGGGGCATAAAATCAGGACACCCCAGAACCACCTCTGCTGCTCTAGCTCTTGCTAATGTTTTGAAAACTGTTGAACAGTGTACACATTTTCTTCGTTAGCATTTTTAGTGAAATAATTCCAATTTATTTAAGCTTTTTGATTATACATGTATATACTACAACCATTACATATATATATGTGAATTATAACCATCAAAAACATTATTACAGACATTAAAAATATTTCATGTACCTGGTGATTTTTTATTTAAAAAAATCAAGATATAAATATATTTCTCGTTTACATGGAAGCAGTGTGTAAAGTCTGGGGCTGGTGTGGTGGCTTAGTCGCTGTCAGGGTCTCAGGTCTTCCTATCTTTCTCTCCCAGTTTGACTTCCTGGTTTCTGGCTTCCTTCATCCAGGGCCCCAGCTGTGCAGGATGGCAGTTGGAACTTTTCCTCTGGCCAGGGTTGTCATCAGGACCTAAGACAAGCTGGAAGTTTCTAACAGGACTTTGCTGGAGGCCTTGGGAGGTAGAGGAAAGGCAAGAGGCCAGTGGACACCCACAGACTGGGCCACACATTTGGCTTCAGGGCTGGGGTATGCTCTGCACCCTACATCCCTCTCCCCTCACCCCCCACATCACATCCTCACCACCCTGTACTGTAATGTCCCTTGTGAACCTTAACCCATGAGGACCGAGACCACCTTGGCCTTGTTCTGACCACATGAGTGACTGAATTGCATGAATGAGTGAATGTGGACCTTGGGAAATGATGTTACCTGGCATGTTTTTACTTTTCAGTTTCTCTTCCTGCCACATTTCCATCTGAGCTCTTCACCTAGATGAGAAATGCCCCTTGCCTAGGGAATATATCAAACAGGAAAATCTTCCTTCAGACCCCCCACAGACTCCCACCGTTAGACATGGGCAAGGGTAGCAATATTTAAAACTCAGAGCAGGTAAAAAAGATGTTTCTAAAACATGTCTACTCTCAGGATGCTGATGAATCTGGGTCACTTCTGTTTTCCTAAAGCCTTGGGGTGTGGAGTTGACTTCAAATGTTTACATGTCTGTGGAATGAGGAACACCCATGCCCTTGGCCTCTCTCCACTCTGAAGAGTTAGTTATTAAAATAATTGACGAGCTCTTGCAAATGTCAGTCCTCCTTTAGTTCAGAATATAATAATAATAATACTGGTCTGGCTTCTCTGAGCTTTGGCTGGGATTACTCACCAAAGGCCCCGGGGTCACTGACAGGCTTTCTTTTTCTAATTACCCCAACTCCACATCTCCCCTAAGGCTGGAGTGAATTTCCTGTTCCTCTGGTTTACATAAGATGGTGAACTTGGAACACACTGTCATTAAACAGAAGCTAAGAGAAAGTCTATCTCATGGAATCCAGAATGGGTATTGGTATTTACTGCCTTCTTCAGAAGCTTGTCTTGAATGTCTGTATTTCTTGACTTTCTTCTTCAAGACTAATGCTTATCAGACTGGACTCCGTGGAACACAGATGCCCAGGGAGATAGTTAATAGGTCTGAGGAAAGAGGGTTCCATAGTCAGGAAGTTTGGGAAAGCACCTGGATACTATCTGAGATGTACAAGGAGCAATAGCCTAGTTAAAACTCAAGATGTCCTGCAAGAAAAATGCCTTTGAAACTTTGTTTAAGCCAGGGATTCTCTCAAACTTAGTTGCCAGTGAACTGCTTATTTGGGGACTACCATGAACAATCTTAAAGTCTAGTACTTTGTGGAACGTATGCTGGAAGTACTGTTTTAGATGATCTGCAGCTGTGCTGACTTCCAACTTCTGTGCCTGCGGTGGTTCTCAAACTTTACAGAGGCTGGGTGCAGTGGCTCAAACCTGCAATCCCAGCACTTTGGGAGGCCGAGGTGAGGGGATTGCCTGAGCCCATGGGTTCGAGAACAGCCTGGGCAACTTGGTGAGAACTTATCTCTACAATAAATAAAAAAATTTACAGGGTGTGGTAGCGTGCACCTGTAGTTCTGGCTACTTGGAAGGCTGAGGCGGAAGGATCGCCTGAGCCCAGCAGGTCAACACTGGGGTGGCCGTGAGTGTGCCACTGCACTCCAGCCTGGGCAATAGAGTGAAACTTCAACTAAAAAACAAAACCAAAAAACTTTAGTGCTTCTGGATCACACGGCGGGCTTGTGAAAACAGATTGCTGGGCCCTACTCTCACAGCTTTGAATTCAGCAGGTTGGAGATGGGCTGATAATCTGTTTTCCAGTTTTCCAGATGCTGAGGCTGCTGTTCCAGGGACACTCTTTGAGAACCCCCTCTTTAGATTTATGTTTTCTAGAATCGGGCATCCAGTAGTTCAAAGAAACCTTGGCACATCACTGAACCTCTCCTGAGCGCTAGTTATCTGTCATATGGGATCATTGCTTACTTCTCAGGGTTGTTGTGAGGAAAATTGACCTGGCACATGGAAGGGGCCTGGACTCTGCCTGGTATGCAGGAAGTGCCCTATAAATGTTAATTCAGTTCACATGCCTGGGAAAAATAGGCTGTGATGCTGTTAGTGGGCTTGGTCACTGTAGTTAACCAGCACTTTCCATCAGAGTGGCATAGGTGCATGCTCACACAAATTAACCAGAGATTATCTTGACTGACAAAAACTATCATCAACAAGGTCAAAAAGCAATTGAAAAACTCAGAGAAAATAGTCACAATATATATAGCAAAGGGCTAATATCCTTAAATATCCATTAAAAATTAAAAATGAAGGCAAAGAATCATGAGAAAAATGAGAGATACAGTCAACTCACAAAAATGATACAAAAATGACTCAAACATATGAAAAATACTCAAGTAGAGGAGTACAAATTAAAAGAATACTGTGAGCCGGGGCTTGGTGGCTCAGCCTGTAATCCCGTGACTTGGGAGGCTGAGGTGAATGGATTGCCTGAGCCCGCGGGTTTGAGACTCGCCTGGGCAACTTGGTGAAACCTCATCTCTACAATAAATCAAAAGTTAGCCGGGCATGGTAGGGCGCGCCTGTAGTTCTGGCTACTTGGAAAGCTGAGGCGGAAGGATCGCCAGAGCCCAGTAGGTTGAGGCTGCAGTGGCCGGGAGCGTGCCACTGCACTCCAGTCTGAGTGACAGAGCGAGACTCCAATTCAAAAAAAAAAAAACACTGTGATAACATTTCTCACCTACCAGACTGGCCAGAAAAATTATATATATACATACATATTTAAATTTATATATGCATATATATATACACACACGTGTGTGTGTGTGTGTGTGTGTGTGTGTGTGTGTGTATGTGTATATCTCTTAACACATTCTGTTGGTGAGGCTGTAGAGGAGACAAGCACTCGATTCATTGCTGGTGGGAATGCACATTTACACCACCCTTTGGAGGGAAATTTGGTAACACTTAACAAACTAGATAGGCATTTATGTTGCAATCCAGCAATCCCTCTTCTAGGATCTAGCATATATCTCCTACAGTGTGAAAATACATATGCACAAGGTTACTTATCGCAACTTTGTATGTACTTGCAAAATATTAGAAACAACCTAAAGATGCATATGTAAAATAATGATTAAATAAACAAGCATACAGGCACAAGCTGGAATACTATGCAGCTATATGAAAGAATGAAGATGATCTCTTTAAACAGATATGAAATAATGTCTAGGACATATAGTTACATGAAAAAAAAAGCAATGCCCAAGCAAGATCTGTAGTATACTACTTTATGTAAGAAAGAAGAGATGGCTGGACTCGGTGGCTCAACCTGTAATCCCAGCCCTTTGAGAGGCCGAGATGAGTGGATTGCCTGAGTCTGTGGGTTTGAGACCAACCTGGGCAACTTGGCAAGACCTTGTCTCTACAATAAATCAAAAATAAGCTGGGCGTGGTACGCGGGCCTGTAGTTCTGGCTACTTGAAGACTGAGGTGGAAGGATTGCCGGAGCCCAGCAGGTTGACATTGGTGTGCCACTGCACTCCAGCCTGGGCAACAGAGTGAGACTCCAACTCAAAAAAAAAAAAAAGAAAGAAAAGATAGAAGGAAATACAGGATACAGGAAGTATACCCCCAAACAAAATAGGTTGCTGGGAAAATGCTGAAAAGAAGGGAAGAATGGGCTTGGATTGCAGGGATGAGAGGGAATGATACTTCTCTGAATATATCTTTTTGTGTTACTGACTCTTAGAACCATAGCAATGTTTCCCATACCCTTCACATACCTCCAAAATAAATGATTAAGACCAACCAGGTTGTAGAAGAAACAAAAAGGAATACAAGCACAGATGAACTCAACTGTATCACATAACCACAGTGAAGGGGAAAGAAAAGAACAGAACTAACTTAAGGAGCTGTGGGAAAAAAACCTTGACTGGGCACAGTAAGAGTCAGGGAAAACTTACTGTACATGCATGTCATAATATAATTATTAAACGTGTTTCTCACAGGGGTATAGGTCAGCAATTCTGAAACTACATATACTAGAACTGAAAAAACAAGTAAATAGACTGTAGACTGTGAGAGCTGAGTTTCTTACTGTTAGAGAAAAGTTATAAATAAGAAAGTGATAAGGCTGGCATAGCCCTCTGGTGCTGGATTAGAATAGAAAGTGTCAGTATAAACTCATGGTTCTAAAGTTTTATATAGACAGATACAAAAATATAGATGTGTGTGCATGTGTGTGGTTAGTACACATACATGTTTCCCAACTATGTCCTGAGTGGGCCTACAAGTAATGCCACTCAGTCACAGTGAGGACATCTAGCACCCAGGTCTTGGTTTCTAAACATTGTTGTCCAGTAAAAGACTAGGGCTCCAGGAGAAGTGGTTGAGTCCAGGGACGCAGGAGGAGATCACAAGATGAGCCTGGAATATCTTGTGATGCTGGATAGTAAGAAAGTGCTCAAAAGGGATAGAGATGTGTTGAGGGACACAGAAACCCACATGAAGAAGCTCCTAGTGGCCAAAACTGAAACAATTTGAGGAACAAAATAAATTATATCAAATTTTAACCCAGAGACTAAAATGTCTGTGAAGGCTGGGCTTGGTGGCTCAGCCTGTAATCCCAGCACTTTGGGAGGCCAAGGCGAGTAGATTGCCCAAACCCGTGGGTTCAAGACCAGCTCAGGCAACTTGGCGAGACATTGTCTCCACAATAAAAAAAAAAAAAAAAAAAAAATTAGCAGGGCATGGTGGTGTGCTGCTTGCAAGGCTGAGGTGGAAGGATCGCCCAACCCCAGCAGGTCGACACTGGAGTGGCAGTGAGTGTGCCATTGCACTCCAGCCTGGGTGACAGAGTGAGACTCCAACTAAAAAAAAATTAAAAATAAATAAATAAAATGTCTGTGAATCCACACAGACATTATTGATAATAATAAACAATTGAATTAATAAATAGGGGAGAAGGGGAGTGCTTTCCTACAATAGAATCCCAATTATAAAAGGCAAAAGGGAAACAATTACCATTGAACAACCACTACAGTGAAAAATATTGCAGACAAGATTGACCTATGGATCCTAAAATTAATGGACAAAAGTTTGAGAAGAAACAGAATTTGCATAGTCTCAAAGTATCTCCCCCAGTATACTTACCAAGTAGAAAGGGAAACTAGCTTGACAGCAGGAAAAGTAGCCTGGTAGACACCAGCTTCATAATAAGTGATCAAGGTAATATGAAGTATTGATGTCATGAGTCCTTTAATAAGATGCACTGAGAAGGACATAGCATTATTTTTTGGTACGGTATTCTTGCCAAAAATGCATATCTTTACTCTGATAATAAGAAAAAGCCAGACAAACCCAAGCTGAGGACCATTCAACAAAATAACTGATTTTTTTTTTTTTTTTTTTTAAGAAAGCAGGATTTATTGAGAGGACAAAAAAGTTCCCACAGTGGGAGGGGACCCAAAGGGGTTGCCCTGATTTTTTTTTTTTTTTTTTGAGTTGGGCTTTTACTCTGTTGCCCAGGCTGGAGTGTAGTGGCATGGTCATGATGATCATGGCTCACAGTGGCCCTGCCTAAGCTCAAGCGGTCCTTTCACTTTAGCATCACGAGTATCTGGGACTACAGGTGAGTGCCACCAAACCAGGTTAATTTTAATTTTTAATTTTTTGTAGAGACAAGGTCTAGCTATGTTGCCTAGGCTGGTCGTGAACTTCTGGCTTCAATCAATCTGTCCTCCTCAGCTTCCCAAAGGGTGAGATTACAGATGTGAGCCACCATGGCCTGCCCAAAATAACTGATTAAAAAATTCTTTATAAGGCCAGGGGCAGTGGCTCATGCCTGTAATGATGGCACTTTGGGAGGCCGAGGCAGGAGGATTCCTTGAACCCAGGAGTTTGAGACCAGCCTGGGCTACATAGCAAGACTCAATTTTTACCAAAAAAAAAAAAAAATAGCCATGTATGGTGGCTTACCTGTAGTCCCTGCTACTTGGGATGCTGAGGTGGAAGAATTGCCTGAGCCTAGGAGGTCGAGCCTGCAGTGAGCCATGATTGTGCCAGTGCACTCCAGCCTAGACAACAGAGTGAGACCCCTGACTCAAAAAAAAAAAAAATTCTTTAAAAGTATCAGGGTCTTGATAGACAAGGAAAAGACTGAGGAAGTATTACCGTGGACTGGAGGAGACAAAAACTAACAAATGCAGTGTGGAATCCTAGAAAAGCTCCTGGAATGGAAAAAGGAAAACTGGTGAAATTTATATAAGGTTTGTAGTATAGTTAATAATATTATATCAATTTATTTCCTGTTCTGGATCATTACACTACGGTTATATATGATGTCAACTTCAGGAGAAGCAGGGTGAGGGATATAAAGGAATTCTTTGTATTGTTTTGCAACTCTTCCCTCAGTCTAAAATTAGTTGAAATAACTCCTTTCATGGGAAATAAAAGAACACAACACTATAAATATTACAATCCCAAATTTTTAATATGTGTATACAGAATAAAAGATGGGAAGGAATTGCATTAACATGGTAACATTGTGTATCTCTAGATGGCGGAAATTTTGGTAATTTTTGCTTTTTATTTTTTAGAGATGAGCTCTCACTATGTTGCCCAGACTGGTTGCTATTTCCTGGACTCAAGCAGTCCTCCCACCTTGGCCTCTCAAAGTACTGGGACTACAGGAGTCAGCCATCATGCCTGGTCTAATCTTTGCTTTTGTTTTCATAATCATCTGTACTTTCTAAGTTTTCTCCTCACTTGATGGTTTCATTTGGAAATTGTGACTAAGACAAGCTGAAGTTTATCCCTCATGGAGCTTATATTCTAGTGGGGGGAGGAGGAAATGGAAAAGGAAAAGGAATAAGTACATTGCTAAATTAGGTTTAGCTTATATTGGGCTAATTCTTGCATTTTGGGTTTGACCTAGAAACTTCTCTGTAACCTTTCATGTAGTGAACTGTAACCTAACTGAATGTGTAGACAGACTAACCCACTCTTGTGCCAATCACTGAGTTTTGGCCAATCAAAAGTGGCCAACTCTTCAAACTGGGGCTCAAGTAAGGCAAATGCTGAGCTGTAACCAATCCAGGTGGTTCTGTACCTTACTTCCTTTTTCTGTAGGTCCCTTACCTTTCCTGTTCATACATTTTTTTCCATCATGATCCTGTTCTGGTTCGGGTGGCTGCCTGATTTGTGAATTGTTCTTTGCTCAATTAAACTCTGTTCAATTTAGTTTTTCTTTCTTTCCTTTTCTTTCTTTTCTTTCTTTTCTTCCTTCCTTCCTTTCTTCCTTCCTTCCTTCCTCTTTCTTTCTTTCTTTTCCTTCTTTCTTTCTTTCTCTCTCCCTCCCTCTCCCTCCTTCTCTCCCTCTCTTTCTTTCTTTCTTTCTTTTTTGAGTTGGGGTCTCACTCTGTCACTCAGGCTAGAGTGCAGTAGCACTATTACGGCTCACCACAGCCTCCACCTCCTGGGATCAAGCTATCCTCATGCCTCAGCCTTCCGACTAGCTGGGACTACAGGCACATACCATCACTTGCTAGTTTTTTTATTTTTGGAAAGACAAAGTCTTGCTATGCTGCTCAAGCAGGTCTTGAATCCCTGGGCTCAAGTGATCCTCCCACCTCTGCCTCCCAACTTGTTGGAATTATAGGCGTGAGCTACTGCACAAAGTCTATCTTAAGTTTTTTCTTTTAACAACATTAAAAAAAAACTTTGTGCAGAAAATGAAACTAAACTGATGTGATAGGGAGATGACTGGTCAGGAAGGGCCTCTCTGAGAAGGTGATATTTAAGGTGAGATGTGAATAACAAGAGAAGACAGTGGGTGGGGATGAAGAGTGGAGTGAACAGTCCAGGTAAACACACTCAATAGCTGGGCTATGGTTTTGTGAGAACAGGTAGAGTTGGACTCAGTATGTTCCAGACCCTAGCAGAAGCCAGGGTGGCTTTGACTGTAGTGGGCCATGGCGAAAGGGCCTGACATGAGGTCACAGGGCAAGACAGCAATGAAAAAAGGTTAAAAATAAGTAACTTGTCTTTCCTGCCCCTGGTATCCTAGGTCTAAGCTGCTCTCCCAGGCTCCTTTGCTGCAAATTGAGGGCCCTTGGGGGGTGTGTCTGGGAGTGGCTGTTATGGGTTTGGCCTGTCCAGCCTCTCACTTCCTCCCTTCTCCTGAGGATGCTGACCTCCTCTGCCTGCAGCTCTGCCTGTTCTTCATGGTCCCTTTCCCTGATGGAGGCTTGTGGCTGGGTCTAGCTCCCTCAATTCCCCCCCTCCCGGAGCCTCAGACCCTGACTGCTCACCAGCCTGGGTGTGGGCTCTGGGTGCTGTACTGAGTGATTGGGAGGGGTGGGTGGAAGGAAGGATGAATGAATGGATGATGGATGATTAACCAGGATGTCTTGTGCTCCCCAGTGCTGACTGCTTCCTGATTTATGTGGCAAAAAGCCTATGCAGGGGCTGTCTTTATAGATGACTGTCTCTGACTAGGATGGAGGTGGGGCCAAAACTCCTTAAATTCTTTCATCTTGAGATCCCCTTGGTCTTAGGGACTGAAAGTGGTGTGGTCATACACGCAGCACCAGGGAGAGCAAGGCAGGCATTAACATTTATTAAGTACCCATTGTGTGCCCTGAAGGGGCCTTCACCTACTGTTCACCACAGCCCTGGGAGGCAGGGGCTGTCCTCCCCATTTCATAGATGGGAAGCTGAGAGCCAGCCCTGGCCAAGTGCCACCTGTCACCCCATAGAGAAGGTATTGGCCGGAGGGGGACAACCTCTGTTGGGACCCCAGTGAGGAATTCCTAATGGTATGTGTGTGCTGTGCCTGAATGTACTCACTTGTGTTCAAGTGTGTACATGTGTGCACACCTGGGGGCAGGAGATGCCTGGTGGAGGGGATGCCCAATCTTGGCACCCACACAGCCCAGAAGTTTGGAGCCCCTGACCCCTGGATGGAAAACAGGCATGAGAGCTGACCCTGGACTCCCAACAAGTTAGCCAAGAGAAAATGGAGTCTGACAGTGCAGACTGGACGGATTAAGGACGTACTGTATGTCTGGTTTTTTTTTTTTACATGTGTCTGTTCTTTTAATCTGCACTGTGATGGGTGAAGTGGGTCTGGAGGATGTTGGGAAAAGCTGTTGCTCAGAGAAGCGGGATGACTTGCTTAAGATCACACAACTGAGCTTGGATGTGAAGGACCCAGGAAGTCTCCATGAGGGGCCTTTCCCTGAGGGCCACTATGGTCATGGACTCTTCCTAGCCTCTTGGGAAGTGAGTCTGACCATACTAACTTTAAAATGAGGCTCAGAGAGGTGGAGTGAGTTGCTCAAAGTCACACAGTCTGTAAGTGGCAGGATTGGGATTTGAGGCAAGTTGGGTCTCTGTGCCCAATGAGCCATAGATTTAGCCACTGTTTCCCCAGTGTCCTGCTCCCTGTTGCCCACCCTGTCCCAGGTCTAGCACCTCTCCCAGTGATCATCTCCTGGGGGACATCGTGATGAGAGCAAAATCTGCTTATTCAGGGTGTCTGCTCTGTACTGTCCATGATGACACCCTCAGCCATTGTTGGGGTGGTATCCTTGGTAAGGGGGAGCTGGTACCTCCAGCCCCCCTCTCCAGGAGGACATATTGAATGCTGGGGGCTCTCATATATACGAGGGGGCTGGATGACTTGCAGAGCTGAGTTACCCTACTGTCTGGGCTGCTTCCATCATCAGCTGACTCTGGACCCACATGAAGGTCTAAATGTCTGTTCTCCCCACCCCAGGGCCCGGGATGTCTCCAGAATGGTCTGCTGGAGTTGGATTGGGGTAGTCAAGGAGGTGGGTATGGGTGCTCACAGAGATCATCCATCCCAGAAGAGGTGCTTATAGAGTGGTGTCTATTCTGGGGCTGGCCAGCTCTGGCTTCTAGTCTAAGGGCTTCCCTGGAGAGTGGGGGCCTGGTGTCAGGCAGAGCTGGCCAATGACAATGACTCCTCTGCTCTCAGGAGCTGCATCAGGGACCAGGGGCCACTCACTGCTACTATCCGAGGGGAAGACTACCTCACCTGAGGATGAGCCAGAAGTCAGGGGCTGGGGCCAGGGCTGGGCCTGAGGAGTTGGTTTCCCTTTAGGTTTCTCAGAAAAATGTCCTTGGGGAACCAGAGTGTCCAGTGCAGGACAAGATCACTGTAGCAGGTCAGGAACTCCTCACTGTTTGAATGTGTGCTGTCACAGTGCTGGGGGTCCAAAGGGACTGGGAGGCCATTGAGGGGACCATTGGAGGATGTTGAGACCTTAGACATGCTCAAAAACACAGGCAGAGATCTCTGACCATTAGTCCTTGACTAGGGTCCTCTCAGATGCCACCCCTTTTGAGGAAGCCTTGCTGCAGACCCCCAATACCTGGGCCTGGCTGGGCCCCCTTGAGGCATTGTGGGCTTTTGCCAGTCTTCTCTCTGAACTGTGCCTGCCATGGGGCCTGGCACATTTCTTTCTGCCTAGCCTGAATGCCTGCTTGTCCATGGTTTTGAGCATGGCCTCACACAAGACTCTCGCCAGGAAGATTTCAAACTCCATTTGCTTGGCATCTTCTTCATTGATGTTCTGGGCCCACAAAAAGTCATTTTCCAGGGCTCTTGCCCAGAATGGTGTCCAGCGTGTGTCTGGAAAGCATAGATTGCACCTAGTAGGTAAAGTTCCCAGTGTATGTCTGGAAAGACAAGGGTGTTTGTTAGAAATGGGACAGGCCTCAGCAGGGTGGCTGAGAGAGGCCAGGCTAGACAGGACCAAGGGCTGATGCCCAAGGACACCAGGGGATCCTGAGAAGCAGGTGGATAAGGAGGTTTTGCCAAAGAAAATCCTAGCCCATGACCACATGACTCTCTGTCCCATTTTTTTTTTTTGAGTTGGAGTCTCACTCAGTCGCCCAGACTGGAGTGCAGTGGCTGCTTCCGGCCACCGCAGCCTCACCTGCTGGGCTCCAGCGATCCTTCCGCCTCAGCCTTCCGAGTAGCCGGAATTGCAGGCATGCGCTACCATGCCCAGCTGATTTTTTGATTTATTGTAGAGATGAGGTCTCGCTGCCCAGGCGGGTCTCGAACTCGCGGGCTCAGGCAATTCACTCACCTCAGCCTCCCAAAGGCACGGGATTACAGGCTGAGCCACCGAGCCCGGCTTCTGTCCCATTTTACAGAGGGGCACGCTGAGGCTCAAAGACAAAACAGGAGCTGTATCAAGACATGCAGAAAGAAAATGACTGAGCTGGGATAAAGCCCCAGGTATCCAGGCTCCCAGCACAGCAGTCAGGTCCTGGAGCTGGAAGAGATTAAAGCTCCCCAGTAACTTTCCAAAGCCAGACTCCTTCCTTCATTTATTATGAGCTCCTTGGCTCCATCTCTCTTCAGAGAGGCAGTGTAGTCAAGTGGTTAACAGCATTGTGCCACTTACTAGCTGTTGACCACAGCCAAGTTGCATTAACCTCTTTAGCCCTAGTTTCTTAAGCTATAAAATGGGACCAAAGTCAGTGGGTGTGATGGGCATGCTGCTTTCCCCAGAGGCAGAACCTGTCCCTTACATAAGACTCCCTTGCACAGGGGCACGGAGGTGCCTACCTTTAGGAATCTTATTTCCTTCCTCCAGGGAAACAAGCAGGTTGACAGAGATCAGCTCCAGGAACTCTAGTGCTTAGGGTTGTGGGGCAGGGCTGGAGCCCCAGCAGCAGCCACTTGGAGCAAGGGCCCCTTCCTCTGGTAGACACTGAGGAAGGACCCCTGCCCAGGAGCCGCCTGACCCTGTGGGTGAGGGCAGCTTGCCTGCAGACCCGGAGCTCACCCTCCCTTGCCCCCTCCCAGTAGTAGCTGATGAGGTCACCCAGGGGGTCTCTTCAGCAGGATCTCACCCAGAGCAGCCTCACCTGGGCTGGGGGGTCTTGGACTGCTGATGGTGACTCCAAGGGGGCTGGATGTGGAGGAGAGAGTCCCATGAGCCTTCCCAGGCCAAGGCCAGGCTGGGCACTTGGAGGAATGGATGGGGCCTGCCTCTGTCTGGTCCCAATGCCCAGTCAGGAAGTTGTGCTAGCAAAACAGAAAGCTGTGTGTGGTGGGGTCCTGCTACTGCTTGTCACTCTGGAGGACTGAGACTTGAGGGTGACTGGGTCTGTGCTCAGTCCCCCTGCCCCTGCCCCCTCCCAGCAGAGCAGGGTCTAGGTCAGGCTCTGTCCTTACCTTTACCCCCAAAACAGATGTGAGAGCCAAGCACATTAGCACCTGCATCCTTCCACCTTCCACTGCAGCTGCCTGCGTCTCCTCTGTCCCCTCATTGTCACACGGTGAGTCTCTTCATGCCCCCACTTGAGAGTGTGCTGACTGCAAGGACAGGCTGGAAGTGCCAACAGTCAAGCAACCGAGGACTAGAAGCCGAGAGTTAGTGAAGAGAAACCCAGCTTCCTAGCCTTGGTGGGTCAACTCGGAGGTGTATTCTGCACTGTCTTCAGAGGGTCCCCAGTGAGATTGACCCCCAGTTGCTCACATAAGTGACCCGCTCAATCATGCACCCTTGGTTGACTCTGTGCTTCCTGGGATTCCCCCAAATAAGCTATTTGTTTGCAACTCCTGTGTCAGGGACAGCTTTATCTACTCTCCCACCTACGCCTCTGTCCCTCCCCCTTTACCCCCTTTTTGCCTTCCTGCCTCTCTCCTTCCCTCCCTCCCTTCTTTCCTTCCACACATCTGATAATTAATTGATTCACTCACTCCAGCCACTCAAGGATTCATGTTTCTCAAAATGTGCTTTACGGAGGAGCACTTGTGTGGGGGTTCTTAATTTTTAAAATTTTAAAGATGTGAGGCACAATTCAGGATTAGGTATACAATTGATCATTGTACAGGTGAAGTTTGGGCCTTCCTTTGGTCCCCACTTTGCCTGCTTTGAGATCAGGTGCCCTTATTAGTGTTGTGTCCCCCCCCAGCAGTATCCCTCTACTGCCAATCCCTTTCTTACAGTATTATGGTACATGTTCACGGTCCACTTGTGAGTGAGAACATATGGTACTCTGTTCCTTTTTTCTGTGAAAGATCACTGAATATGATAGACTCTAAATCCATCCAAGTTGCTGCGAAGTTCATATGTTTGTCCTTCTTTATGACTGTGTAATATTTCATTGTGTATGTGAACCACATTTTTGGGGGGTTCTTAATTAAACTTTATGAGTAAAAATTTTTTGTAGCCAAATAATTTGGGAAATGCTGGGTTAAGTAATGCCCAACTTCTTGGACCCTGGGTTTTTAATGCTCTGGTTTGGTGTTTGGGGGAAGGGCTATCCCTGAGCTGCCAGTCTGTGTCCCATCCCATGTTGACCTGAGGATTTCAGAAGCAAATGAGATAAGGTCCCTGTCCTCAGGTGTCTCACAGTCTGGAAAGCCAAGTTCGAGGTAGGAGCCTGCTGTGACCTTGGAGTGACTACAGGCCACGAGGACCTGGTCCTTGGTCATCATTTCCTTTCTATGAGACTCTGCCAGTCTCCTGCCTCTCCAGTCACCAGGAAGAACATCTGTCTGGTGCCTAGCTTTGCAGCTTCCTCAGACCCAGCCTCAGCACACCTGGGGTCTCTTTGTTCCCTGTCCCCAACTCCCCCTGATCCCTACGAAGTTTCTGAACTCAGTGGCCAGGGCAGTTCATATACCTTTGGTGGGGAAGCTATTTCCCAGCTGGAGTTCACTTGAAATAGATCCCCCTCCAATAGCACCATGACACCCCCCATGTCAACCTTTAACTCTCCATCCCACAGGCTGTTTTAGAGTTTTCTTCTTCCTTTCCTTTCCTTTCCTTTCCTTTCCTTTCCTTTCCTTTCCTTTCCTTTCCTTTCCTTTCCTTTCCTTTCCA
>NW_007097662.1:533336-537111 GCF_000164805.1 Carlito syrichta
CTCAGGCAATCCACTCACCTCAGCCTCCCAAAGGCGCGGATTACAGGCTGAGCCACCGAGCCTGGCTTGCCTCTTTCTTATAAGGCCTTGTGACTACTTTAGGCCCATCTGGGTAATACAAGCTAATTTCTTCACCCTAAGGTCCTTAACCTAAAAAATCCCCTTTCACTACATAAGGAAACATGTTCACAGGTTCTGGGCATTAGGAGGTGCCTATCTTTGGGGGTTGTTATTCAGTCTACCACACCAAGTCTACCACCCAAGGCCATGCTTTTTCCATGATAGCACAGATTTGTAAATGAATGGCAGGCCTAGGGTAGGGGGACCTGCAGGGTCTTAGGTCCCTGAGTTGTTTTGAAGGGTGTAGTAGCCAGGCCAAGGGGGCGGGGTCAGTCTAAACTGAAAGGGTTTCAGTTCTCATGCTGGGCCCACCACCTGGATTGGAGCCAGCTTGGGTCCTGACCCTGAGTGCCCAGTCTGAGAGACGACTCAGACCCTGGGAGGGCAGACCAGGATGGGAAGAACTGTGAGGAGGAGGAGAGGCAGGAGCCCACAGTGAGATGGCCCTTGGGGAGAAGCTAGTGCCTGGACTTGAGCCTCAGGCCCAATTTCACAGATCCATACCTTGGCCTTGTGCCCAAATTTATGGTCCTCTTTAGGAACAAAACTGTTTAACCACCATACTGTGGGTGGGCATTTGCCTTGTGTAAATCATGTATGTTCATTAGTCACAGAGTGTCCTCAGTATGGAGTTTGGCTGGCTCCCTGCAGGTAACCAGAGGCCCTTCCCAGTGGGTATCAGGGCTGGGCCACTCTAGTTCCAGAACCCTCCCTGCAAGGGCAACCTTGAGAAAGAGTCTGCATAGATTCAAGATGGCACCCAGTGAGTCTGGAGCCCTCAGATTCTGCTGGAGGCTCTTTCTGATTCCTCCTTCTCTGCTATGGGCCCTGATCAGTGGCTACCTCCCAATTTCCCCTGCCTGGCACCTGCCTTCACTCACTGTGTGGTCATTGTCCACTGGTGACTTGGTGTGTCTCTCAGACTGAGAGTGGGTAGGGCCCTGCCCTGTCAAGGGAACAGGGCAGAGGCTGCTGTTCTGTGTGTGCCCAGTCCTCCCAACTGCCTTCCCTCTTTCCTTTGGAAAACCACTTCCAGGAGGGATGGCTGTGACTCCCTCTTCTCACCCTCCCCAGAGTGGACATATGTCCCAGGCTCAGCCAGCCAGAGACACTAATCCCAGCAACAGCCATGCAGAGAGTCAGGGCTGAGGATGCAGCTAGGCCTATCAGTTTTCTCTGAGACTTATATCCGCTCTCTGCAAGAGAGAGAACCTCTCTTTGTTTTGGATTATGAAGGGACCAACATAGACTTGGGGCTTCCACCTCATTGTCCTGATGGGAGAATGAAGACAATGTGGCGGATACAATAAATATACCTCCCCATATTCTTGGACTTCCTGGATCTACCCATACCTGAAGTTGAAATTATCACTTGGACAATTCAGTTGCACGAACCAATAAGTATCCTTCCTTGCTTGAGATGGTTCAAGTTCGGTTTCTGTCTCTTGCAGTTGAATAATGGGAGTGGGGTCTCAGAGGCTGTTAGGGGATGGTGGGTCCCCTCCAAGAGATATTCCCCTACTCCACCCCGTAGTCCAGGTGGTGCCAGCTTTGTGGTGGGTTGTGGACTGAGCAGCCACTAGCGTGGAGCAGAGAGACAGGCAGCCTCAGGACCCTAGAAGTCATGGTGTTGAGGATGGTCAACCGTGGTAATGTTGAGGCTGAGGTGGCAGGCCTGAGTTTGATTGTTGCAATTTGATTGCTGTCCTGGGGGCAAAGATATGCCCAGCCCCACCCCAGCCCAGAGGTCCCAGGCCAGACCTAGGTAATTGGGTCCTAGGCTGATTTCTCTAGGCCTGGGCCTGGAGATGTCAGTATGAGGTGAAGCAGAGCAGAGCTCAGGATAGAAGGTTCACTCCCTCAGACGATGAAGCTGCCTGTCCCTCCACCATTCACACCCAGATCCTGGTGGGCCATGTAGGTGGATATGGATGGGAACACCTGAGCATGGGGGTGGGTGGCACAGGAATGTGAAACATTGAGCGTATATGTGTGAGCTTCAGGTAAGGGAGCACTAGTGTGTGTGCACCAAAGCTGGCTGAGCAAAGTGGACAAAACCAGGGAGGTAGAAGCCAAGTGATGCTGCATATGTGTGTGTCTGGGGGTGTCTCCAGGAACTCGGTGTGGGGGACCCTGTATGTACATGTGTGGGCTTGGCTGGTGTGACAGTGGATGTGCCACAGGGTGGTATGGGGCCATATATTGTATCAACCCTCCTCTCTCCCTCTTTTGGGTACTGCCTGCTGCCCATGTGTGACAGATGCTCTTGGTGCCTTGTCCAGAGCTGTGGACCTTGACATGCTACTGCCTGTGGGCCCAATGGTGGCTCACACAGACCATCATAATGGCTTCTTCTGCTAGCATAGCAACTCCCCTGCCCAAAGACTTTCTCTGACCAGAGGAGCCCCCTTGGCTTGCCCCAGAGACAGGAATCAACATTCTCCAAAGAGCAGTCTCCAAATAATGAGAGCTGGTGTATAAACAATTGGTTCCCTCACCCCTCAGGGGGGCTAACTTGGAGGTGTGTTCTGCCCTGTCTCTCAGACTTGCCAGTGGGACAGAGTTCGGTGACTCACAGTAGTCACCTGATGACCCACAGTAGTCACCTGATGACCCACAGTAGTCACCTGCCTGATGACACCCTCGCTGGCTTCCTTCCTTTCTTGAGTCCCTGCTGCACTTTCTGTGGTGCTCCTGGGATCACCTCCCTAACTAATTCATTGCAAGTTCATCTTCGTCCCAGGGTCTAGCCCTGGTCCCTCCTGTCCCCATGTCCCAGCGATGTGGCTTCAGCTCCTGTCTCCTTGGGACCCTGATGAGCCCAGGCTGAGCCCAAGTACCTGGGGTATTCTCTTCAGTGCCCCCACCCTCCCAGGCCTCTGGCTCAGAGAGGCCAGTCTCCTAGTAGGTATGAGCAGAGGACCTCGAATGTGGTGCCATACGTTGATATACCATAGCACAGGGCATGTCATGGGTGGAGGACAGGAAGAGTCGCGAGCCTGAAAGTCCCAAAGGCTCATGGGATCCTGAGTCTCTGCTGTTGGAGCTGGGTGTCAGTGTGGGGTGGTTCAAGTTGGGGAGAGACAGCATGGGGGTAGACATTGTCATCATGAAGGCTTCTACATTCATTCCTAGGAGGAGCAGCCCAGGGCAGGAGGTAGCCATGCTTAGTGGCTTTCAGGACATAGGCGTGATTATTTGCACACAGAGAGGGAAGCACAGGTAAGACTATGTCCAGAGAGAAAGAGGGTTATCGGGGGTTAGTCCCTAAAATGGAATGCTTGGCTGGGTTTACCCTCTTGGAACATCTCAAGGGTGGAAGACAAGCCCAAGATCAACATGATAAATTTTGTCTACTGCTGAGTGTCTGTGGGTAAGTGGGTTTCAAGGTGGAGAAGGGAGGTTGCTCCTTCTTCAAGGCCTGACTTGTCTGCTTTGAACACTGGCAGCAGGAAACCAGCAGGTGGCAGTGTGGGTTCGGAGTGGGGGTGGTGGGCCTCAAAGCCTGCCTAGGACCCTCCAGTGGGGACGCTGGCCCGGAACGTGGAAGGAGGAGCCTGTGCTTCTCAGCCTCAAGGTCATCTTCCCCTTGGCCTCATCCTCCTTCAGGATCGCACCCCACTTTCAGGGCACTTGAGGGTCTAGGGCTATGCTA
>NW_007097662.1:537349-541413 GCF_000164805.1 Carlito syrichta
GTGGGGGGTGCGGGTGGGGGGAGGGGGTTGTGCTGGTGGTGTCAGCGTCATTGCAAGTTCCCTTTCTTTCCTGGTAGCACAAGCCACCAGGGTGCGGAAAGCCAAATGCTGCTGGAGCAAAATGTGTAGTTCCTGATGTCCGTAGAGTCAGGTCCTGAGGCTGATGGCCCATCCTAGTGACAGTTACACCAGCCAAGTCTCAGAGAAAGGTTGCAATGTTTCAGTGAGTTTAAAAAAAGGAACTCTTGTTGGTTACTCACTACCCTAATATCCTTATCAACAGGAAAATGGCAAGGCTTCAGTGATGCTTAATTTTGAGAATCAATGGTTGCTAGCCGGAGGGGTATCTCCATTTTACTGCTGTTTGGTGTTTCCTTTCTTGACAAGTTTTGGAAGATATAAATCCTGCTTGGGATGTCAATACAGGAGGACCGCTTAATGCCAGGAGTTCAATACCAGTTTGGGAAACATTGTGAGACCCTGTCTCTTAAAAAGTTAGCCAGGCGTATTGATGTGCACCTGTAGTCCCAGATACTTGGGAGGCTGAGGCAGAAGGATCACTTGAGGCCAAGAGTTCGTGACTGCAGTGAGCCATGATCGTGCCACTGCTGCACTCCAGCCTGGACCAATAGAGCGGAGTCTCTTAAAAAAAAGATAAGCAACCCCATGCACTTTTTGAAAGTGTTACTTCTTGCTACATTTTTATTGATATGATGATATATTTATTTTGAACACAGAAAAGATACATTGTTGCTTATTCAGAGACTAGTCCAGGAACAAGAAAAGCTGTTCAGCTCCATCCCCCCAACACTGACAAATAGGTAGGGATTTTAATCTTTTTCCCCCCCAGCACACTCTAGAGTTACAGAAGCAGAATGCATTTCTTAAAAGAGTCTCATCCCTGGAGTGCATTTTAAAGACTGGACAGTACAACAGACAGATATTTTTTGCCTAGAAAACAGTACACCGTAGCGGTGGACAGAACAGCTTGTAAACAAGGTCCCTCCGGCAGGTGGAGTCTGGGGTTCCAGGATGCGCTTGCAGGGCACTGCAGAACTTCTGGTGGCTCCTTTCAGCTCTGCACCAGAAGAAATGCTCTTTCCACAGTAAGCAGCATTCAAGATCGCCAACCTTGCCACCCTTCTGCTTAAGAAGGGATTACGGAATTGTCTTAGCCCTTCATTGGAGGAACTGAAATGAGGGGAAGAGGATGGGTGGGTGCTGTTTAAGGAGGAGTGACAATGGGGTGGGGTGGTGATGGCTGCTTGTGATGCCAGCGGGGATACTTCTCAGCAGGCTGGGTCTTCAGGAACCACCTCCGTTTCCTGCATAGTCTTTGATGGAAATTGCTGGGGTTGCTTGCCCAAGATCTGAGACTTCCTGCAGCCAGGCAGACCCCATGAATCCCCTTTTGTGGCAGGACGCCAGCAGCAAGGCCCAGACACAATCGCCGGTCCTCTTGTGGTGGCACAAGTGGTATCTTTGGGGCTTAGATCCCCTTCATCGTGTCTCTGCAAACACCCTGGAGGGGCAAGGCGAGTACACATTGCCTCACCATTCCTAGCTAAGAGTGGCCACCCCAGAGGGCAGCACCAGCTCCGGGGCTTGACTCCAGTCCCTTCGAGCACAGGCCACAGTGGTCGCTAGGCAGATTCTGAGCAAGGGTACGCTTCTTTGCCTCAGAGTGGTGCCTAGGCAGGAACGCAGCGAGGCCACCTGGAGAAGGGCAATGGCCTCACCTTCCTTGAAGGCTCTCAGTCCTGGGCAGTGGCTGGACTGACAAGGGAACAGCTGTGACCCACCCTTGTTGCTGTGTGCCTGCCAAGCTTCTGAGAGAACTCCCCTAGCACCACCAGACTGAGGGCACTGGGGTGAGGAGGGGGCCTGGTGGGCTGTGAGGGCCTCCAGGTTGTGCCTGAGCCCCCAGACCCATGTCCCCCACCCTGTAAGTGGCAGGATGGTGACGTTGTGGCTCTTCTGCCCTGGAGTTGAGAGATAGGCACAGCAAACAGCAGAATCTCACTGGGGCCTGTCCCACTCTCAGGGGGACAAGCTGGCCCTGGGGTGAGCATCAGGGCAGGCAGCTGACCTGGGTGGTCGAGAAGTTTCTGGAGGCAGAATCAGAAATCGGGCACAGCCTGCTGGGTGAGGGTGGGAACAGGCAGGCCCGGGGAGAGGAAAGAGAAGGCCTCATTTCCTGCTTCCCCTTTCTTCCCCCAGTACCAGCCACAGAGGCACAACCAGTGGGCTGGGGAGGAGGAGTCGGGAGGTCAGGAGAGCCTCACTTTTACTGCGACCTTTGCAGGTGGTTTTTGTGTGGGTGTGGTGGGACTGTGTGTGTGCACATGTCTACGCATGTGTGCGCACACGGAGTATGTCAGTGTATATGTCTGTGTATATTTGAGTATCGCGTGTATGTGATGTATCATGTGTGCCTCTGTGTGTGTGTGTGCCCGTGTGTGCGTGCCCAGGTGGTACAACCGCATAGGGCAGGACCTGGCCACTCACACAATCCTCTCTGGGCCAGAGGCTGGGGCCCGAGTGGGGGTGGGAGAGCCTGGAGAGCTCCTCGGCCCTGGTCCTGGTCCTGGCAGCGGCAGCAGGCCCGATGGGGGGCTGGCCCCACACACGGCCTCGTAGGGGGGTAGGGTGTCCATGGAGATGGTACGGAGGCCGCCCTGGCCTGGGGTCCTCTGCTCCTGCTGGTGTTGGCTGGGGCTGTGGTCGCTGCTGGAGCTGAGGGCACCATCCAGCATGGGGCAGGAGTCAGTCAGTGAGTAGGGTGGTGGAGCATCCGTGGGGATGTACAGCTGAGTGGCCCCTGGCCCCACACACTCCTCATAGCTACAAGAGAAGAGGCCCCCTCAGTGTCCCTTGAAACCTTAGAGGTGCATGTGGGGTCTCTCCGTAAGGGCCGGGGCCTCTCTGTAGTGACAAGCTGCCCTGGCTGTGGAGCAGAGCAGGCCTCGTCCGTGCTGGCTCCAGGGAAATCCCCACTGCCTCCCCCCAGTGCTGGAGGGACACCTCAGAATCCCTGAGATCTGGGTTCTGGACCTGACTCAGCCCCCATGTTCCATGTGAACTCCAGCAAATCACTGAACTTTTCAGGGTCTCAGCTGCCAGAATGGCAGTGGCCACTGTCCAGGGAGTGTCTCCTCAATGGAACACCCTGTGTATGGGGGCTGGGCAGGAGCAGCTTCAGGCTACCAGACGCCCCTTGGTCTCCAGTCACCCCAAAGCTGTGCCTCTAAGGGTAGGAAAGAGTCCCCGGGTCCCTCTGAACCTGTTGATGCAGAACGAAAAAGCACCCACTGTCTCAGAGAGGGCTGACAGCACTGCCCCACCTGGTGCTGGAGACAGGCTGGTGTTGAGGATGTGGCCATTTGTCCAGGCTAGAGGGGTCTCCTGGTAGTGATGTGGCAGAGACTTTGACCTGTCTTCCCTCCTTTTTAAAAAAGTTGTAATTTAATATTATTCAAAATAAAGATGGGGTCTTGCTATGTTGCCCAGTCTGGTCTCTAATTCCTGGCCTCAAGCGATCCTCCTGTCTCAGCCTCCCAAAGTGCTAGGATTACAGGCATGAGCCACTGTGTTCAGCCCCTCTTCTCTCTCCAAGTACTGACTGATAGGTGGTTTACCTGAGGGTGGCTGGCAGGGGAGAACCCAAAGGCCCCTCAGATAAGAACTCTCCACTGGGATAGGGCTGCCTGATGGCCCTGAGTACAGTTTGGACACAATGACTGTCTCAGTGGATGTGATCACAGGACCTGGGGTCTGGATCCCTGCACCAAGAACAGGGACTAATGTCCACTGAGCCTCCATCTGTTTCTTTCTCTTCCCACTGCCACTGTGTCCGGGCAACCAGGAGCTATGGGCATAACTCTCTTTCTCCCTTCTCTGAGGGGAGCCTGTCCCTATCCCCAAGGCCAGTCTCTACCTTGGTGGCTGCAGAGACCCCAGGGCTAGTCAGGCTTAGTCAGGTCCCTGTCGCCTGGCAGTTTTCGATGGGGTGTGTGTGTGTGTGTGTGTGTGTGTGTGTGTGTGTGTGGAGAGAGAGAGAGAGG
>NW_007097662.1:541433-549391 GCF_000164805.1 Carlito syrichta
GTTGTGTCCCCACCCTCCCTCCCCACCCCATCCCCAGTCATGTGTCAGCTGACTGCTGGCCTTGTCCAGGTGTTAACCCCAATCAGCCTGGGCAAGGTACCTGACCACGTGGGGACCCTCAGCCTGGACACCCCTCATGCCTGAGGCAAACCCAACACTGCTGTGACTCTGGGGGAGCTCTGCCCACTGGGACCTCCAAACTTGCTCCCTGTGCACCTCGACCTTGACCAGAAGCAGCCTCACTTGGTCCTCTCCTTTGAATGAGCTGCACCAGGCAGAGGCAGATTCCTCAGGGCCCAGCTCTTGGTTTCTGGGGCCCACCTGGCCCTTCCTTACACAGGCAGGAGCCCCTGAGCTAGCTGGGGGTGAGCAGGTGGGTGTACCTGTCCTCAGGTCATGGTCTCAGGAGCTATTGCCTCTGGTCTAACCCTGAGGCACACCCCCCAGATAGCTATAGCATCTTTTTCCTATACCAGAAAACTCAGTAAGCAGGGGTTGTTTGTCACTACTTATTATTTATTTATTTATGTATTTCTTTTGGGGTCAGGGCCTCTGGTGCCCTGGCTAGAGTGCAGTGGTACGATCATGGCCACCACAGCCACGACTTGCTGGGCTCAGGCGATCCTTCCACCTCATCCTTCCAAGGAGCTGGAACCACAGGTGTGCACCGCCATGCCCGGCTAATTTTTTGATTTACTGTAGAGACTAGTTCTCACCAAGTTGCCCAAGTTGGTCTCGGACTGGTGGGCTCAGGCATTCCTCTTGCCTCCGCCTCCCAAAGTGCTGGGATTATAGGCATAAGCCTCCACACTTGGCCTTGTGAGAATTTAATGCACCGCTCTGCTCACCTGCCACTCCCCTCCTGCTGTGCAGTCTAGTTCCCAACAGGCCATGAACCGGTACTGGTCTGTGGTACTGGGGTTGGGGACCTCTGGACTAAGGAACTGGTGAGTCAACCTGGAGCTATCAGATGTCGGGACATGGACTTGTCCCCCTTTGCCACCCTGGTCCCTGGTGTTACTTATATAAGCACAGTGAACTATCTTCCCCTAGGGGAAACTTGATCCTATGGCCACAGAAATGACCTAATGCTTCTCTGGCCCACCACCCCTGCAAGGGCATTCCCAGCATGCCTACTCATCAGCCTGAAGACCTTGATCGGGCCACTTCCTTTCCTAGCACCTCCTGGTGACTGTAGAGTCATGCCTGCCTTGATGGCACCTGCTTGACTAGGACAGGTGAGGAGACGGCCATGCCCACTGCAGGATATTCCCTGAATTTATACCATACAGAGAGACGCTGCTGTTTCCCATGGTGGCGGCGTCTTTAAGTCCAGAGTCCCGCCCTCTCATGCCCATTTCCTAGGGTGGCCTCCTTACCCTGGTGGAGAATCTGGGTATAGCTCCCTGAGCACAGTGGCATCCACGTCCCCGTCAGAGCTGATGTCCAAGGGTGGGGGCCAGTCCTCAGTGGTGCTGCAGGCGTCACGCATCCTGTGACTTGAGCGGCTGTATGTGTGCCCGTCTGACACTGAAGAAAGAGACCATCAGCCTGGGCCTCAGGTTGGTACCCAGGGATGGTCCTCATGGGTCTACCTGAGGCCACCAAGGCTCTGACCTCCCAGTGCACCATTTCCCCCCTCACCAAGCACAATTGTTTTCATCCTTCAGAGACAGTTCCAGAATGTGAGTGCCAACATCATGTTGGGCATTGGGTCACAGAGAGGAAGCAGGGCTGGCTCTGTCCTAGCGGGGCTCCCAGGGTGATGGCAGCTGCCCTGGAACCACAGGTGTGCACCGCCATGCCCGGCTAATTTTTTGATTTATTGTAGAGACTAGTTCTCACCAAGTTGCCCAAGTTGGTCTCGGACTGCTGGGCTCAGGCATTCCTCTTGCCTCTGCCTCCCAAAGTGCTGGGATTACAGGCATGAGCCTCCATACTCGGCCTCCCAAAGTGCTGGGATTACAGCCCAGTCCTGGACAGTGTGTTCTGAGCTTTGATAGAGGTCATACTGGCGCTGTGGGAGTAGAGACAGGCCTGACCAGCCTGGAGGTCAGAGAGGACTTCCTGAAGGAGGGGCTGCCAGAGCTGAGTGTTGTCTAGGAACACTCAGCTCTGGGGAAGAGGGGAAGGCTGGGAGGAGGGAGCTGAACAGCTTGAGCCAAGGAGGGAGATGAGAAAGGTTGAATAGGGAACTTTGAGCTGTGGAGTTAGGCCCAGGCATAAAACACAGGGAGGAGACTAGAAAGGAACAAGGGCTGTGGAGAGCTCTGGGCCTTCCCCACCAAGCACACACATGATTCCCTTCAGGTACTCCATGGAGAAAGGGGCATCTGTGATGAGTCTGGCAACTCTCCATATTGCTTTCTCCTCTGGCTTTTTTTTTTTTTTAAACCACACGTCAGTACACCAAAGGCTCTGAAAAGTCCTGCAGCTAAGAAACATATTTAACTGTGCTTGTCCTGCATTTGACCACAGAATCTTACTTACTTCCTTAGACTTAGTAACACTGCTTATGACATGCTGCTGGAGCACAATACTCATTCCATGGCTGAGGTTCAGAGAGGCCTAGTGGCTTGCTAGTGGACACACAGGGAGTGATCAGGCCAGAGGGCAGCTGGGTGTTTTGGCTCCTCCCCATCTAAACTCTCCACCTCCCAGTTTCTGATGGGTCTGGTCATGGCTGGGAACAGTGGGAGCTGCAAAGATGGCTGAGACCCGAAGTCTCCCTACCCTTAAGGGCTCCCAGGCGACTCCTCCCCTCCAGGGTTGGAACTTGATATCAGGGGCAAGGCTCTGACCTCTGCTGTGGGTGACACAGTAGCTGTCCCCATTCTACTGACTAGAAAGCTGAGGCTCAGCGTCCCAAATCTGGTAAAGCATGGAGTCAGCACTCATGTCGTCTGTGTGGCCCCAAAGACTACGCTTCCCGCTCCCCAGTTCTCTTCTTCCCACTCTTGATGCAACAGCGAGTGGACAACTCTGGATATGAAACTATCTGCAGGTGTAACTCCAGGGTTATATATGGACACTGAGCAAGCTCCCAGGAGAAAATATTCCAAACACGTTGATGATGGCTCTCTCCCAATGACGGGATCATGATCCTTATTTCCGTCTTTATATTGTCTGTATTTTTAAAGTTTTCTGCGATGAACACATACTACTTTTCTACTAGGAAAAACGAACCCAATAACATATGCTGTAAAATAGGAGCAGAAATGAGGTTTGTTTCCCTTCAGGGCGCCAGCTGAGAGATGCAGTTTTTGGAAGGCCTTTGGGAAGAAACTAAGGAAGGAAGAAAGCACACGATAGGTGAGGCCAGAGGTTGAACTAGGGCTGCTGGCTTTGGTGCCATGGTCCTGTCCTTGCCAGTATCGCCAGGAAAGGGTCTCTGGACTCAGGGGAGAGTTCCATCTGCAGGGTAGACTGTGGCTGTGACACAGGCATCCCTGGGGAAAGCGAGGGCTGTTTCCTGAGCCTGAGTGGGGTGACTCGGTGGGTGACCCCGAGAGCCAATAGGGCCAAAGCAAACCACAGTTTATGTTCTCTTCTTGGGCTGCTTTTTCTTGGGCTTCCCAGAGACTAAGCATCTTGGGGAAACTGAGGCAACCCTGTAGTGCTCTCCTAGCTCAGACCCCAATCCTAAGATGACCAAGTTCAGCCCCAGACACCCCAGGTGATGGCGCCGGAGCTGGGCAGAGCTCTGAGGAGCAGCTAGAAAGCACCAGCTCCCTCCCACCATCTGAACGTCCCAAAGCCCGTCCTTCCCTTCTCTCCTGACTTTCACATCCACACAGACCTAAATGGCCCAGGACTCTGGAGGCCTTGCTTCCTGCCTTGTGGATGGTGACATCTCCCTGTCCTGCTCTCTATTAAAGTTAAGAAATATCTTGGTTCATTATTTAACCCTGGTCCAAGGTCACTGCCCTTGACAGGCTCCAGGAGAGGGAGGAAAAGGAACTTGCACCCATGAGCAGTGTTGCCCTATCCCATGACCTCATCTACCTCACAACCCCTGTGAAATGAGCACTGTGGTTACCCCTCTATTAAATGAGAAAACTGAGTGAAGTCACTTGCTCTAAACCTGCAGAGTGAGAGGAGACAAAGACAACCACTCGATCTCTCTTAAAGCTCAGGACAGAAACAGAATGTACTTTTTCTTTTCTTTTCTCTCTCGCTCTCGCTCTTTCTTTCTTTGTTTCTTTCTTTTCTTTTCTTTTTTTTGAGTTGGGTGTCTCACTCTGTTGCCCAAACTGGAGTGCAGTGGCACAATCACCACTCACCACCGCCTCAGTCTGAGCTCAGGTGATCCTTCCACCTCAACCTCTCAAGTAGCTGGGACTACAGGCACTTACCACCATGCCCAGCTGATTTTTAAATCTTTTGTAGAGATGGGATCTTGCTATGTTGTTCAGGTTGGTCTTGAACTCCTGAGCTCAAGCAATCCTCTTGCCTCAGCTTCCCAAAGTGCTGAGATTACAGGTGTGGGCTACGATGCCTGGCCTCTTTTCTTTTTTCTTTCCTTGCTTTCTTTTCTGTTTTCTTTCTTTCCCTCTCCACCTTTCTCTCTCCTTCCCCTCTCTCCCTCCTCTTCCCTCCCTCCCTCCCTTCCCTCCCTCCCTCCTCTTCCCTCCCTCCCTCTCTTCCCTCCCTCTCTCTCTCTCTTTCTTCTCCCTCTCTCTCTCTCCCCCCTCACCCCTCTCCATTCTCAAACGTTTGTTGCCTCCTCTCTCTCTGGTCCGTCTGCAGAAAGGTTTTGTGGGCAAGCATCAAGCCAACTCTGTCCCAAGGGCAATGGGGAGCCCTTGAGGGGTGCTGAGCAGAAGATGGAAGTGGTCGCATGCCTGTCACATTGGTTGCCTTGTGGAGAATGCCCTGGAGGTGCCAGGCTGGTGGTTGGCAGGCAGGGACAGCTGGCAATAGTGCAGTGACCTGGGAGTAGGTTTTCTTGGAGGAAGAGATGATGAAAACAGCTCACACTTACTTACTAGCCAGGGGCTGTGCTAATTTAGTCCTCACAATAACTCTGAGTTGGCTCCCTGTGTACCCATTTTACAGAAGTCTCACTCAAGGTACAGTGATGTTTGGCAACTTTCTCAAGGTTGTACAGTAAGTAGTGGAGAATCAAGCCCCTTTGGACACCCTGAGTCTGAGTGCCTAGAGACCTCACAATGTCTAGGGGACCCCTGAGCACACAGTTCTGGAGCTGACCAGAGACCTGGAGCAGCTAGGGGGAGAACGATGGACTGTGGAGCAGGGAGTGGGTGTGGATACAGGTCCAGGACCCAGGGGTGGGCCCTGAGGGACTTTGACCTATAAGGGGCAGAGGAGAGAAATCCACAGCAGAGGGTGGGAGAGGGGCTGGAGGGCTTCAGTTGCTGGAGTTGGGAGGGCACATCTGACAGGTGGAAGGAAAAGTCAGGGCTGGCTGGAGCTCTGCTGCTGCTTCTGCATTCTCCTCACAGTTGCTCACAGTGTATTTCTATTCTCCCAGGCACCCTCCCAAGACTTCCAGCAGCTCCTGCGCACCCTCCAGAAGGCTGAAGTCAGGTGTGGGTTGGCGGTGCCTCCAGGCTGCCTACCGAGGCCCCAGGAGGTGCCAAAGCCCAGCCACACCAGAGACAGAAGTAGGGTAGCGGGGCAGGAACTCTACAGGGGGTCACCACCATGATAAGACTGTAGGGGCTAGCAAAGGCCTGATCCCAGGCTTGATATTGCTGTGACCTCAGTCACCCGCCCACTCCAGGGGTCAGAGCTGGAGTCTCGCTAATTGGCACGGGACCTGAGGCCACCACAGACTATGAAGGGGTTGACCTGCCCGCAGACCCACTTCTCTTTTCAAGGCCAAGGCCGACTCTCAGCACTCAGCTTGGGAATTACTGTGGGCCTCTAGTGTGTGCCTCAAGTCCTAGGTTCAGGCTTAGAGGCAATTACAGGCATGTGCTACCACGCCCGGCTAATTTTTTGATTTTATTGTAGAGATGAGGTCTCGCCTGCCCAGGCAGGTCTCGAACCCGCGGGCTCTGGCAATCCACTCACCTCAGCCTCCCAAAGGTGCGGGATTCCAGGCTGAGCCACCGAGCCCGGCTGGGCCTCATTTCCTAGTCTTTATTTATTTGTTTATATATTTCTAGAGGCAGAGTCTTGCTCTGCCACTCAGGTTAGGGTACAGTGACTTGACCATAGCTCACTGCAGCCTGAAACTCCTGGGCTCAAGTGATCCCCCTGCCTCAGATTCCTGAGTGACTGGGACGATAGCCATGAGCCACCATGCCTGGTTAATTTTTTAGTTTGGTTTAAAAACTTTTTTATTTAAACAATTTTTTTTTATACAGACAGAGCCTCTCTATGTTGTCTAGGCTGGTCTTGAACTCTTGGCCTCAAGTGATCCTCCCACCTCGGCCTCCCAAATTGCTAGGATTATAGGTGTGAGCCATCACTCCTAGCCCAATTTCTTAGTTTTCAAAAGGGGCCACCATATCTTTTGTCATGAGGATGAAATTAGATGGCCCATTCCCTTGCCCATGGAGCACCTCCTACAGGCCCAAGCCCAGGTGGGGGTGAGTTGCGTGCAACCCCTGCTCTCATGGATACCACGTAGGTATCCTATGACTGTGGTACTGAGGGAGGTGTGGGTATAATGCCAAGAAGATGCAGGGAAGGGGAACATTGACTAAACTCTGCCTGGTAGGGTTGACAAGGGGTCAGAGAAGCTTCCATAAGGCGGCATTTGAGTTGGGCCTAGAAAGCTTTAGTCACTTGAGAAAGCACAGGGAATGGCAGTCCAGGCTGAGGGAAGAGCATAGTCAAAGTGTAGAGTCTGAAGGAGCATAGAAGGTGCCAGAGGGGTATGGCAGGAGCTGAGGACAAGGGTCAGGCTGTAGGAGGGGGTGGGTGGCAGGCTGGCTGTCCTAGGTCTGACTGGCACCTCAGGGTGGGGAGAGATAGAGGGTGGTGCATGGTCTCCTCTTGAGGGGTGGGCATGAGCCCTGGACTACCCAGGGTGGGGTTGGTTATGCCAGGGTGGCACAGGCCCAGGTGGCTTGGGCAGTGCTCCTGGCTTGTCTCCTTGGGGAGTCCTTGGTTTCTGGGGAGGCTCGTGGGGACTGGGCTGGCTGAACTCGTCATGTCTGTTTTATTCATGCCGATCTTTCTCTTCAGTTCTCATCGCTGGGCAGTGAGGGACAACCACTAGCTAGCTGTGTCTTTCTCCCACTGCGGCCACTTGCTCCTGAGAAGTCCCTCTGTGTCCTGCCTAAGGTCCAGCGTCCTGCTCTTCTGGTTCTCCTAACAGCTTTCCCAGGGGAGCAACCTCTAGATATGAGCAACATCCTCCCTGGGCACGAGTGTGTCTGCCCAGGGGTGGTTCTCATAGGGCTTCCTTCACATCTCTGACCTCACTCCCAGCAGTGTTGTGTAGCGGGCAGCCATGGGCACCTGGGTCTGGCTTCCTGGGCTGATGTCTGGGATCTCCCCAGGCCTGTTTCTTCATTGCTACAACCTCGACTTCCTGATCTGCAAATTGGAATGGTGATTGCTACCCACCCCAGGACCACGGTAAGGATTTTGCAAAATGAGATTGTGTAAAAAAAGTGCTAGGTGCCTAGTGAACACTCTCTTCAGTAGCTTCAAGTCTCCCTTAATCCTGTCCTTAACCAGTTACTTCTGTGAAAAGGGAGAGGAAACACCCCAAACTCACAAACTCACTGGTTAATCAGGTGTGTTGGGGGAGGGGGGAGGGTGACCAAGGTCAGGGCTGATCACATCCAATCACTCTATCTTTGATCCATTTCCTTCCACCTTCCTTTCCTCTCTCCCTCCCAATTATTTCTCTTTCTTTTCTTTCTTTCTTTCTTTCTTTCTTTTTCTTTCATTCTTCTTTCTTTCCTTCTTCCCTCCCTCCCTTCCTTCTCCTTCCTTCCTTCCTTCCTTCCTTCCTTCCTTCCTTCCTTCCTTCC
>NW_007097662.1:549912-569058 GCF_000164805.1 Carlito syrichta
AGCTACTTGGAAGGCTGAGGCGGAAGGATCACCGAAGCCCAGCAGGTTGAGGCTGCGGTGACAGGAGGGGTCACTGCACTCCAGTCTGGGTGACAGAGAGTGAGACTCCAACTCAAAAACAAAACAAAACAAAACATTTCCTTTCTTTTCCCCAAGCTGTTCATGCCCCAGAGGGAGAAAGTTCCCCCAGGTCCTGTCCTGGCTCTGGATCCCAGGAGGCTCCCGTCACTTCATCCACAGTGTGAAGGGTGCCACCTGGAGTTTTGCAGCTCCATGGCCCTGCTTTCCTCTTTCCTATCTCATGGCAGGCTCCTGCAGAGAGAGGGGTCTGACTTTTTGACACTGAAAATTGCCTGAGAATTGAACGCAGTTGTGAGGTCCCTCCTGCTGCTTTTAGATAACTGGGCCTTTCCAGGAGTGAGACAGTCAGGTGGCTGCCATTCCATAAAAAGTTTAGGCATTCTGGCCAGAGGCACACTTCTGGGACTGGTTACCCAAGAATGAGTTGCCAGTTCTGTTTAAGGGCAATTCTAATAATTGGGATACCCTCAGATGAGTTCTATTTGCACTCTGCAGGCTGCCAGGGGATAGAGCTATTCACTCGTCCTTCCATCCATCCATCTGTCCATCCATCCTTCCATCCTCTTATTCATATACCCATCCCCCACCTATCCATGTGTCCATTCCTCTCATTCCTTCTATCTGTCTTCTCAGACATACCATTCAACCCACCCATCTAGCCATCCCTGTATTCCCCCATTCATTTACCTCTCCATTTAGCCATCCTTCTATCTGCCCATTTATCCATCCATCTCTTCACCCCTCCATCTCTCCATCCATCCACTGATCCTTCCAATCAGCCCCCCATATATCCATCTCCTGATTCTTATCCATTTATCCCCTCTTCCACCCATTTATTCTTCTCTCCATGCATCCACTCATCCACCCACCCATCTATCCATCTCTCCATCCATCCCTCCGTCCCTCCCTCCAGGCACTACCTGGACCAGCTCTTGGTACAGCCAGGACCAATGGCAGCAGGGCCTGGGGGTTGCTGACATACTCTCCCTCTGAGCTTCATCCTCACTCTGAGTTCCTATCTTGGAGGACAATGGGGCCCCTCATGTCACTGAGAACATTAAGGTGGGCTTCTGTGAGTTCTTCCTGATCACCCAAGACTTCTAGTATGCCTTCCCTGACCACTCTGCCCCACCCGTGGCAGAACTGCCACCTTCTTAATGCCTCCCAGGTTGAGCCTCCATCAGATGGGAGTCGCAGGGTCCCAGGGTGGGTGACAGCTCACCGTAGCTGTGCTCGTACTCTCGGTGTCGGCGCCTGCGGTGGTGATGGTGGTGGTGGTGGTGGCGGCGGTGGCGGTGGCGGTGCCGCTGGAGCCGGGCCTGCCTCTCCCTGCGGAGGCTGCCCACGATGATGGTGATGCAGGAGAGGATGATGACCACACCGATGACAGCACTCGCCACCAGCACGGGAGACACCAACAGATGGCTGTGCTCTGAGCTCTCTGAGAATGTGGGGTAGAAGTAGCTGGTGCGATTGTATCGTGCTACTGTGGACAGAGAGAGAGGACACTGAGCTGGGGCCCAGGCCTGCCACACACCTTCCTCCTCCACCCCTGCCACTCTGTGAACTCTTTTATCTTTAAATAAATGGAGGACAGTCTTGGGTCAGGCACATACATTCTATCCTGGCTGCTCCTGTGAGGGAGGAGGAGAGCAGCACCTTGCCCCACTGCCTGTAGGAGTCTTTGGTGGCAGGGGCTGACCACCTCTGCTCCAGGAGCTCAGCTAACACACAGATAGGAAAAGGAAAACTCAGACAGGGCGATGAACTTGTCCAAGGTCACACAGCAAATTAGTGGCAGAACTGAGGCTTGACTCCAAGACTCTCAGTGCTAAGCAAGGACTCTACTCCACTAAGACATGAAGTTGAAAGGTCAATGTGACTTTACCAATGTCTTAGGAAGGAAGGGAGGATGTGCAGGGAGACAGAGTATCATTCAGGCAGGCCTGAGGCTGTTGGCTGCATCTGACCCAGATGTGTTGGGGGTTGGATCAGATCAGGGAAAGTCTCCCAGAGGAGATGAAGCCGATGTGATCTTGGAGGGTAAGAATAGGTTAGCTCAGGAAAGGCAGAAAGAGGCATTTTAGGCAGGACAAAGGCACGGAGAGGTGGAGGGCACTTCCAGGGGGGCAGTGTGGTGTGGTGGAAGCAGGGGGAGGGTGCAAGGACCTTCTCTGGGATTAACAGCTGGGTCCTGGAGAGCCCTATGGTCCTAAGAAGTAAGCTCCTGTGGCTTTGTCCTACCACAGGAAAAGAGGACAGGTCCTTAGGGGCTAGGGTCCTGGGGAGGTGTCAGGCAGGAGCAGCCATAGGTACCCACTGCTTGTCTCAATGACAGCCAGCTCTGCATTAGTGAGTGCCTTGGAGTATCATTTAATTCACTCCAACTCAGCCTGGAGAGGAATGTTGTTTTTCCCTTTTGCAGATGTATGGACTGAGGCTCAGTGCTGGTAAGTGGCCAGCCCACATTTGCCCAGTTACTCCATGGCAGAGCCAAGCTAGAACACAGGTCTGGCTTCAAAGTCGAATGCTCACTCTCCAGCATCCCCTGCCCTAAGTGCAAGCTCTTCTTGAGGCTACCAGTCTAATCTCTGGACAGTTTCAGACACTCAGTGAACCATAGGGTCAGGGGCAAGCATGAGAGGAGGTCTGATCCTTCCTAGACCCTGTTCTGAGAGAGGTCTCCTTGCTTGCTCTCCCAGAGCGCATGCCCAAGCCTCTGCTTTGCATTTGTTGCAGATGATCATTTGCAATTTCTAGAACTTGAGTTTGATCACGTTGTGTCTTCAAACTCAGCAATGGGGCTGGGCGCACCAGAGGTGCCCAATGCCTGCACTGAGTGAGTGACTCCAGGCTTGAGATCAGATGTGGAAATGGTGGAGAGGCCTTGAGCTACCTCAGGAGAGTGAGGCTTCTGTTTTGGGTAGTAGGCAAGCAGAGTTTGGGTGGCTAACTGCCTGAGTAGCTGCAGAAGGGCTTTTTTTCTGGGTGAGGACCTGGATGTCTACCAATCAGAGGCTGAACACTTAGCTGTGGTTTCTTCTCCCTTCCTGTCTCTTCTTAGAACTGCCCCCAAAAGCTTCAACCACACTCAGACTATTGCAGAGACAGGTGGTGATGAACTCAGGACCTTAGCAGGGCCTAGAAACATGTCTTTAGGGCAGTTCTGGTCCACGCTGGTGGCCTCTGCAGCCTTCTAACCCCTTCATCAGGATGGCCTGGCCTGAAGGCCCTATTTTCTGGGTCAATATGTCATCCCAGCCTGAGAACCAAACCTTTATTTAAGTTCACTGTAAGATGCTGCCCTGGATGGGCATGTGCTGAAGAGAAGGAACTCCCCATGGCTTTGTCTGGGCAAGCATGCTTCCTGGCTCTCTGATGTGAGAACGCTGGGGTAAGTGGATTTTTGGGATTCTTTGAGGGTCAAACACAGCCCTGTGTTTTCTTTTCTTTTCTTTTTTTAATTGTGGGGTACAATTCAGGGTTAGGTATACAAAATATTCATTGTGCAGGTACCCTTGTTGATGTGATGTGCCCACGCTTCCCCAGGCAGATATCGACTACTGTGAATCCCACCTCCCTGCCCACCTCTCACAGTTTCCCGCTACTGTCAATCCTTTTCTTATAGTATTATGGTAGTTGTTCAAGGTTCACTTATGAGTGAGAACATGTGCTACTCAGATCTTTGTTTCTGTGAAAGATCACTCAGTATTATAAACTCAAATTCCATCCAGGTTTCAGCGAAGTTCATGATTTTGTTCTTCTTTATGGTTGTGTAATATTCCATTGTGTATACATATCACATTTTTGGAATCCAGTCCTCCTTTGAAGGGCGGCACGTTTGGTTCCATGTTCTTGCTATTGTAAACAATGCTGCAATAAACATAAGTGTGCAGGTATCTTTTTTATAGAGTGATTTGTGTTCTTCCGGGTATATTCCCAGTAGGGGGATTGAGGGGTCATATGGAAGGCCGATTTTTAGAACTTTTAAGAATCGCCATGCTGATTTCCACAGAGGCTGTATTAGTTTACACTCTCACCAACAGTGTAGAAGTGTTCCCTTTTCACCACATCCTCTCTAGCATCTGTTATTTTTTGAGTTATTGAATGGCCATTCTGACTGGAGTTAGGTGGTATCTCAGTGTAGCTCCTGCTATGTGTAGGATCAGTGCTAAGAGCTTATTTCATCCTTGAAGATAATTGACCCAATTCTCCCCATTTTAAAGGTGAGGGCACTGAGACTCAAAAACATACAGCCAGTATATGAGCAACCCAGGCTCTCTCTGAGGCTAGATCTGCCCACTGAACTAGAAGGAACTGGATGAGAAGTTTTCTAATATATAAGAATAATAGCACTAAAAGAGGAAAAGGAAATAGAGTCATATAGGAATAACTGGAACAACAAGGGTACCTGCACAATAATTCCAGTGAGAATTAAGTTAGTATAAATATGACTTATTTTTTAGTCAGTCTCACTCTGTCACTCAGACTAGAATACATTAGCACAATCATAGCTCACCACAGCCTTGATCTATTGGGCTCAGGCTATCCTTTCACCTCAGCCTCCCAAATAGCTGGGACTACAGGCATGCGCCACCACACTTGGCTAATTAAAAAATCTTTTTGTGTAGAGATCTTGCTATGTTGCCCAGGCTGGTCTTGAACTTGTGGGTTTAAGTAATCCTCCCACCTTAGTCTTCCAAAGTGCTGGGATTATAGGCATGAGCTACCATGCCCAGCTTGAGGTAAATTCTGGTAAGTTAAGATGTATATGGCAAGCCCTAGAGCAACAACTAAGGACATAACTCTAACAAATAGTGAAAAAATCATATCTGAATTAAGATGGTACACTAGAAAATATTCACTTAAAACAAAAGGGAGAAATAGAGGAAAAAAAGACATGACAGATCCAAGATAAAAAGGGAATGGTAGATATAAATCCACCTGTATCAAGAATAACATTAAATGTAAATTTATTAAACAATCCAATCAAAAGGCAGAGACTATCAGATTGGATACAAAGCAAAATCTGACAATATATTGCCTATGGGAGTCTCACTTGTGAACCAAAGACACAAACAAGATGAAAGTAAAAAGATGGAAAAAAGATACCATGCAAATAGCAATCACAGGAAAACTGGAGGGCTACAATACTATTAGAAAAAAATAGACTTTGAGACAAAGAATGTAATAAAAATAAGAGAGACAGCTAGCAATGATAAAAGGGTTAATTCATTAGGAAGTTATAACCATGATAAACATAAATGTACCTAAGAACAGAACTGTACAATACATGACACACAGGCTAACACATTGAGGGGAAATAGAGAAAATACAACAATAATAGTTTGAGACTTCAACACTTCACTTTAAATAAGGTATAGGAAAACAAAGTAGGGATCAATAAGGAAATATAAGACATGAGCAACATCATACACAAATGACCTAACAGACATCTACAGTATACTCTACTCAACATTAGAAGACTCTATATTCTTCTTAAGCACACATGGACTGTCTTCCAGGATAGGTCATATGCTAGACTACAAACAAACTTCAATAGATTGAAAATAATAGAAATAATACAAAATATGTTTCTGATCATAATGAATTAGAAATTAATAACAGAAATAAATTTGTGAAATTCATACCTATGTGGAAATTAAATAACACACTAGTAAATAGCCAGTGAATCAAAAAAAAAATCATAATGGAAATTAGGAAATACTTTGAGGTGAGTTAAAATGACATTGCATTGGAACTTGTGGGATGCAGCTAAAGCAGTGTTTAGAGAGGGAAATTTATATATCTAAATGTCTACATTAAAAATATCTCAAATTAAAAACCTAAACTTCTACCTTAATCCTAAGCAAGTAGAAGGAAGAAAATAATAAAGACTATAGGATAAACTAGTGAAATATAGAATAGAAAAACAATAGTAAAAAATCAATGAAACCAGAAGTTGATTCTTTTAGAAAATTAAAACAGGCAAGCCTTTAACTAGAATGACCAAGAAAAAAGGAGAAGACTCAAACTATGAACTCAGAAATGTAAGAGGGAACATTACTACAGACCTTACAGAAATAAGAATTACCAGGGAATACTATGAACAACTGCATGCCAACAAATTGGATAACTGGAATGAAATGTGCAAAGTTCTAGAAATATACAAAACTAAGGAAACAGACTCAAGAAGAAAGAGAAACTCTGAAAAGACCTATAACAAGCAAAGAAATTGAATTAGCAATATTTAAAAAAAAACTTTCCACAAGAAAAGCCCAGGGCCAGATAGCTTCACTGGTGAATTCTATCAAACATTTAAAGAAGAAATGATTACTTTCATGGGTACTGGGTTTCAGTGTGGGAAGATGGAAAAACGTTCTGGAGATGAATGGTGGTGATGTTTGCATAACAATGCGAATGTACTTAATTTCACTTGAACTATGTACTTAAAATGGCAAGTTTTATGTTACATGTATTTTGCCATAATAAAACTAAAAAAACCCACCGATTTTTACAAACTTTTCTAAAAATGAAAGAGGAAGAAACAATACTTATCAATTCACTCTCTAAGGCCAGCATTACCCTGATACCAAAACCAGACAAAGACATTACAGGAAAAGAGAATTATTAAAAAACATCTATTATGAATATGGATGCAAAAATCTCCAACAAAATCCTAGCAAACTAAATCCAGCAATACATAAAAAGGATTATATACCATGACCAAATGAGATTTATCCCAGGAATGCATGATTGGCTTAACATCCAAAAAGCACATGATCAAAATAGATACAGAAAAAGCAATTGACAAAGTCCAACATTCCTTTATGATAAAACACCCGATAAACCAAAAATAAAAGGGAACTCTCTCGATCTGTTAAAGGGTATCTATGAAAAACCCACATATAATACCATACTTAAAGGTAAAAGACTAAAATTTTTCTTCCCTAAGATCAAGATTAAGAAAAGATTAAGAAAAGAACATCCACTCTTGCCAAAAGAACATCCACTCTATTCAACATGCTGGAGGCAATAAACAAACAAATAAATAAAAGGCATCCACATTGAAAAGGAAAAAAATAAAACTACACTTGTGGGTGACATTACTTGTATATAGACAATCCTAAGTAATCCATTAAAAACTGTTAGAACTAATAAGCAAGTTCAGTAAGGTTGCAGGCTATAATACCAATATACAAAAATCAACTGTATATTTATATGATAACAATGAGTGAACCTAAATATGAAATTAAGAATGAACACTTAGGAATACATTTAACAAAAGAAATTCAAAATATATTATGAAATGCTAAAACAGTTTAGAAAAAATTAAAAATCCAAATAAATAGACATTCCACATTCAGTGTTCAGAAGACTAAATATTGTTAAGATAAATATTGATCTATGGATTCAACACTATGCTCACTGAAGTTCTAGACTTCTTTGTATAAACTGGCAAGTTGATCCTAAAATTTATATGAAAATTGAAGGGACCAAGAATAGCCAAAACAATCTCAAAAGAAGAGCATAGGTGGAGGACTCACACTTCTTAATTTCAAAACTTACTGCAGAATGGCAGTGATCAATAGAGTGTGGGACAGGCATCGGGAACACACACACAGAGATAAATGAACTAGATTGGAGAGTTCAGAAATACAACCTCACGTTTGTGGTCAATGAATTTTCAACAAGGTTGCCAAGGTAATTAAATAGAGGAAAGAACAGTCTTTTCAACAATCGGTAGTGGAACAACTGAATACTCATAAGCAAAAGAACTAAGCTGGTCCCTACTTCACATTATATACAAAAATTAACTAAAAATGGACCAAAGGCTTAAATGCATGACCTAAAACTACAAAACTCTTAGATAAAAACATAGGGGTAAATTGACACGATTTTGAATATTGCAAATGATTCTTAGGTAGGACACCAAAAGAGCAAGAAACAAAAGAAAAATAGATACATATCAAAATTTAAAACTTTTGTGCATCAAAGGACACCATCAAGAAAATGAAAAGGCTATCTCCAGAATGGGAGAAGATAATTGCAAATCACTTATAGGAGGTTTGTATCTAAAATATATAAAATGCTATTATAGCTCAATAATACAAAGACAACCCAATTAAAAATGGCAAAAGATCTGAATAGATATTTCTCCAAAGAAGATATAACTGGCCAATAAACACATGAAAAGATGCTCAACATCATTAGTCGTCAGAGAAAGGCAAATCAAAACCACAATGGGATAGATACTATTTCATACTCGATAGGATGGCTATACTAAAAAGACCAAGTGCTGGTGAGGATACCAGCGAGATTGAAATCCTTATAAACTGTTGGTGGGCACATAAAATGATAAAGCTATGCTCGCCAAAGTTCGCAAATGGTTAATAATAATTACCATATGATCCATCAGTTGCACTTGTACCAAAGAAAAATGAAAATATATGTCCACACAAAAATTTGTACATTAATAAATATTCATAATAATAGTATTCATAATAACCCCACAAAGTACGTGTGTGATACACAACTGCCTCATTCTAATTCTTTAGATCTTTCCTTAAAAGTCACCTCCTCAGAGAGGTTTCCCCTGATAGGCCCCCACCCCACTATATATCACATCACCCCCTGTAATTTCTTCAAAAAGCACTTATTATAATCTCTGAACATCTTGTTTATTTATTTGTTTCCAGGAATTTATTACGTTATTATATCTCACTAGATTGTTAGTTCCTTGAAGATAGATATCCTAACTGTTCTGGCTTGTTTACTGTTTGAATCTGACGCACCTAGCCAAGTGCCAGGCGCATAATAGATGTTCATTAAATATTTCTTGGATGACTGAGTGAATGGCAACGGATGTAGTTGGCTCTGTGTCTGTCTCTCCATTAGGCTAGAATCAGTTTCTTCTCTATTTTTTGACTGATTGTGACAGCTTGGGTTTTGGATAAAGTGCCAACCTCTCATTTTGATTCCCTTGGCTGTCAGCTACTGTAATGTAAAGTTTTTCATTCTTCTTCAAGTGTCATAGAGAAAAGGTGGCAAGGTGACGCTCCCCTCCATCTCTTTCTCCCAGGCAAATAGAATCAGTTTAAATTGTCTTGTCTGACCTCAACTTAGGAGAAATCTAGTCCTTGGTTGTGCATCTATAGCATGCTTGCCACCATCTCCTAAGTCTATGCCAGTGGCAGACATTACTAATTGACCACGTTCTCCTTCTGCTTGACCCAGAAGACAGCCTCAGCATCCTTTTCAGCAAAGCACTCCACAGCGTGATTACAACCAGCTGGAGCTGGTCATGGAGTTGTTAGCCCTCACTCAACTAGTATGACCACAGTTTCTTTTGCTGTTCCTCCTGAGACATTGGCCACTCTCTTCCTCTCTACTAGGCAGCCTCTCACTTTCAGAGCCAAAGGCAGAACTTGGAAGTGTCAGGGACACCAGCCCTCCTTGGGGAGGCTAAGGAGGATAACAGTGTGTAGGGTCCACACTGCTGTGGTATAGTGGGCTGGTCCTAAGAATCTTGCTCCCAGCATGGCTCAGGAATATCCTCTTCTGATGCTGCAGTGGTTTGGGACACACTGATCATCCCACAATCCAAGACAGACTTACTGCTAGAAAGCTGGCCAAGCAGGGCTGCAGGTGCCCAGATTGCAAACCCAGGGTTGGAGATGTGTGTGTGTGTGTGTGTGTGTGTGTGTGTGTGTGTGTGTGTGTGTGTGTAAGCGTGCACTTACCCCGTGCAGCATGCAGAACCATCTGCTGAGGGGCCAGCCCTGCGGGGTCACCTTGAAAATGCCCTTCCTTCCACCTGGCTCAGCAGCAGATGAGAGCCTCGCCCTGCAGCGTGGGGCTCATTACCAGCTGGGTGGTAGATGGCAATGGTCCATGTCTGCAGACGAAGCCAGTTTGGTGCAGGCGTCCACCTGCATGGCCGACTGGGAAATGAATCTCTTAGTCACCATGACCAGCAGAGGTGGGTGCTACTTTAAATTATGAGGGAAACTCTTCCAATTTCCAAGCCAGGGCCCATTTTATCAACAAGATAAATATGACTGCAGAGAAATAACATGACAACATGACAACTTCTCATTCCCTCTGCCTCCCTGTCTCCCTGCATCAGCTGTGGCAAGGACAGAGGATGAAACAAGCTTTGCCTTTATCCCAGACTTTCTTCCAAGAAGCTTCTACAAAGGTGCTCATGACCAAGTGGAAACTATACCTCAAAATACAGGCTCTTCCCTGAGATGTCACCTTCCTCCCACATACCAACATGAGCAATTTCCATTTCCTGAGCACCTACTTGTACCCCACAACATGCTCATTGATGATCTTCATGATGATCTGTGATGGGATCCCTAGTTAACAGGTAAGGAAACAGACTCAAAGAGGTTAAATAACTTGCCCAAGATCACACAGCCCTGTGGAGAGGAGCCTGTGTCAGTGGGAAGCTGAAGCCCTGTGCAAGATGCTATTCAGTGACCACCAGGCAGTGTGCACTGGAAGGCCTCATTTCTCAAATCTTGTGGAAGTAAAATGCTTCTCTCCCTAAAATGATGTTTTGTTTATTCTGGGTCACTTGATATGTAGTCAGAGCCGGTTGTGACCTGGGACTTATTAAGATGAAGGCCCATCAGTGGTTGAACATGGCTGATTAGGCCCCTAGATTCCAGAGGTGGGCTCCTGTGTGTCTCAGGAAAAGATGGGCCATGGCAGGCGTGTGTCTAGGGAAGAGCACACAATCCAGAGCTGGGAGGGCACCCTGTTTTGTGCATAGTCTATCTCTGGATATGTCCTAGAGATGTTCTAGACTGCAGGGAGATCCCCTGGGGGATTTTGCCAAAGAGGGACAATGATGACAAAGTAGTTCTCCCTACCACACATTCATCAGGCTCTAAACTCTTTGCACACAAGCTTCTCTCACTTAATCTTCACAGCAGCCTTGAGAGGAAGGTATTGACTGCTTTTGGCAACTCTTGAGTTTGTACTCTCAACGGCTCTGATTCCAGTGGACTGAGAGCCCCTGCAGCATGTGGCCTGTATCTCCCTGTCTTGACATATCTCCCAGTATCCTGGGCAGGGCTCAGGAGACATTTGAATTGATGCACAAAGGGGAGCCAGTGACTGGCTGCTCCATGCGCTGGAATGCATCCCGGGGGAGGGCAAGCAGGCTGTTCCCAGTCATTCTTACTCACCCATTAGCCCATCCTCCCATCCATCATTCGCCCAACCCCTGAGCTCAACTGCGGGTCCACAGACATTTACAAGAACTTAACAGAGTAGGCACTTCCATCAAGGAGAGGAAGTCAGGTCTTAAAATAAAGGAGTCCAGGTTGGGGGGAGGGTGTAGGTTATCAATGGATGATAAATCAGTCTGGGAAAATTCCACTGTAGAGCAAACCTGCCCCCAAAAAGTCTTGGTGCATTTGAGGAATCATGGGGGAGGAGGCTGGAGAGGAGCCTGACAGGGACTGAGGTTGGAGGGGCTGGCAGGGGCAAGACTATGGAGCAAAGGGTAAAGAGCAAAGAGGGGTATGGTAAGAGTGTTGTAGGAGGGTCCCCTGGTTGTAAACTGGGGAACAGATGGGCAGGGGGAAGATGGGAAGCAGATGACCAGTAAGGAGGCTGTGTGAGGGTTTACATGAGCCTGGAGCTGGGGCTAGAGGAGGTTAAGTCCATAGCCCTGCACCCTGCAGAGCCGAGCACAAAGCAGGGCTCAGAGACATGCACTTGATGCCACAGGATGACACTGCAGAAGAGTTCCTTGGCCCCTCCACTGTGCTGTCCTCTGATCAGGCTTCAGAGATAGCCCTGGTGTTATCTCCATTCTGCAGATGGGGTTCCCAAGTTCCCCCCTCGAGGCTGAGGTGATGCCTAGGTCCATGGGACACTTCCATGCCAGGCAGAAGCCAGACTTCTGATCAATGAATCAGAAAATCTTAAATGACCCAGACCTAGATGTGGGGGTGGGTCTTGGACTTGTGTCCTCTCTGTGTGGATGCCATTGTTACCCCCATTTACAGATGAGGACACTGAGTTTTGGTTAGCTAATGTTACATGTTCAAGATTGCCTGGCTAGTTTGGTGGCAGATCTGGGATTTGAACCCAGATCTGATAATTCATCCAATAGTGGCACAGAAAGTAAGAGAAAAGAGTAGGATGGGGTTGGTGTGAAAGGGTAAGAGCAGGAGAACCCGGTTCTGTTCTTGGTTCTATCACTCACTTGCTATGTGACCTTGGGCATGCCCCCTGCCCTCTCTGCACTTTCTAGGCTATCTGAAGAGGCACTTATTATTAACTGTTCTCCTTCCAGGGTGGATGGACAGGCTTGAGGGGGGTAAGGGGAAGGCAGGAACTGATAGGGGAGGCAATGAGATCCTGGCCTGTATCAGGGGTTATGAGGTCAAGGTTGGCTCCCGTTTGGGGAGCCTGAGGAACATGAGGAAACTGAGGCAGGCTGTCACTCCCCAATCCTTGCTGAGTGTAGCATGGAGACAGCTCCACAGTCACTCTGTCTGGGTACAAGGAAGTGCTCTTTGCAACCCGAAGCTACCTGAGCCATGGTGACAAGGGGAAAGCACAGAGACATTGGGATGCTGAGTCAGCATCTTGAGACAGTCAATCTTCCCCACTCTCGGAGATGCTGGCTAGGGAGAGAAGGGGAGCCAAGGACTCAGAACTAACTGATGGCTCCTGTCACAAAAATTCTGAAGACATTTGTCACAGGTCCACTTCTCGGGCAAGCCTGGTTTCAGCAGTGCATTCTTCCTTCATTGCTGAAACCAACAGGGCAAGTCATCGAAGGGACTGTAGTGAATATGACTCAGGTACTGTCTTTCCTCCCTTCACTACTGGCTGGTCCCACCCTCCCAGGAGGGACTTGGAGAGTGCCAAGGCAGGGGACATGGCAAGTCAGGGCTATTGGATGGGGTACTTCTGAGTCTCCTCTCCTGCTTTTAAAGATGACATCTCAGGTCACTTGCTGATATTCGTCCTCTGGTCACCAGGAGACTAATGGAGGAATGTCAGGGTCTGGGTTTGGGACAGGCATATCTCAGACAAGAGGACAAAGAGGCTTGGATCTTAAAGGATGAATCAGTAGAACAAGATAAAAGGAGGGGAGGAGCACGGGCAGGATTACCCAGGGGTGAAGTCCCAGCAGAGCTCAAGAAAGGGGATACGCCCCCAGAATGAGGCTGTGGGATGTCATCTTGATGGCAGCTGAATGTTGGGATCATGGGAGTGAGAAAAAGGATAGTTGGTGTTCAGGCTTCTTTTTACAATGGGGATGCATCACCACAAGAAGTCAACTAATGTCATGACATAGTTCTGATACTTTTACATGGCTATTTGTAGCATTTGGAGTGGTGCAAATTATGGTGGAAAAATGAATGGAATTTAGAGTCATCCACCTAGTCATCAGTCTCCCATCAATTCACTGGACCAACAAATCATCCATCCTCTCAAGCATTTATCTACCTAGGCATCTGCTCAGCATCCACTCGATCATCCCGCTATCCATCCATCCATCTCTCCATCCATCCTTCTGTTCAACCACCCATCTGTCATCCATCCATCCATCCATCCACCTGTCCATCATCCGTCCATCCATCTATCCATCCATCATCCATCCATCCATCCATTTCCCATTCATCTATTTATCCACCCAACCATCATCTATCCATTCATTCATTCATCCAACCATCCATTGTCCATCCACTCACCAAGTGTTTACTCCATGCTTGGATATATTCTAGATACTGGGAACACAAATATAAGTCAGACTGAAATGAACCTCTTAAACTGTGGAAAGTAAAATGTCCCACACAGGTGCCTTGGCATTTTGAGGGGCAGTCTTGGTCACAGATAGCAACTGGCTTCCATCTATTTTACATGCCAGAGTGAATAGAAGAACACTCCACTGCCAAGCAGGAGTTTTTTTTTTTAAAAAAAACAAAATTTAAAAATCTTTTTAGAAATGAGATCTTGCTATGTTGTCCTGGCTGACCTTGAATTCTTGACCCCAAGTGATCCTCCCACCTCAGCCTCCCAAAATGCTAGGACCAAGGTGTGAGCCACCGTTCTCCAAGTAGAAGGTTTGCAATGGTTGTGTTAAAATATAACTGGAAAAATATAGTGACAACCCACAGACCCTTAATTATTCTATAAATTTAAGATAAAAGCGATTTATTCCACTATTAAGGTACATTCTGCCACTTAAGTAAACTCACTAAAATTAACTCACACATTCCTCTGCATACTCAACTCCCACAAGTGTACTACCTTGTCATAATATACTAAGGTTTTTATTTCTGGCTTGAAGAACAGTTTATCTATTGGCTGAAAAACTCACCAAAAGAGTTTCATGAGCCTGTTTCCCTACTTCTACAGAGGAAACGGTGAACTGATTAACATCACAGAACCAGCCCATCATAGAATTAGGCATTCCACTTGAACCACACCACATTCTCATTTTATTGCTGAAATCACCAATGGCCTCAACTTCCTCATATTTTCTCCTCTTCCATCACCACCTAGAGTTGGCTCTTGGGCCATTATTCACAAATGACCCAGAGGTTTTTTTTTTTGAGTTGGGGTCTCACTCTGTCACCCATGCTGGAATGCAGGGCAAAATCACAGCTCACTGCAGCCTTGACATCCTGGGCTCTGGTGCCAGGCTAATTAAAAAAAAAATTTTTTTTTGTAGAGACGAGGTCTCATTATATTGCCTAGGCTGGTCTTAAAACTCCTAGACTCAAGTGATCCTCCCACCTTGTCCTCCCAAAGTGCTGAGATTATAGGTGTGAGCCACCACGCCCAGACTAGAAGTTTTTTTTTTTTAAATAGTACTGGTAGAGTTACCGTTGCCACCTGACAAATAGGAGACAGTGAAACTGGGTTGAGAGCAGATGCTGGAGGCTTGGCTTGGCTCACCCACCAGCTGGGGGATTAGCTCCCATCACAGCCTGCATTATGTGACTCAAAATCATGGCTCAGAAAAATGGCCATTGACTATATAATGTGTACTTTTCAAGCAGCTCGTGAATAATTGACAAATAAAATGTTAAATTCATGAACACTGTGAATTTTCATCAGCCATCCTGCCCAGGGGAGAGATAGCATTTATGGAGAACTGTGTGAAGGCCACATCATCCACATGCTGCTCTGCACAGTAAAGGTTTTAGTCCTTGAAACAAGCTGGACCTGCCTGGAGCTGTGTTTTTAGGCCACAGTAGCTGGACATCCTTCTCAAGAACTATCTTCCTGGTGTTTACTTTGACCTTATGCCTCAGAACCCATGTTGATGGGTTAGCTTGTGAAGTAGCTTTAACATAAGTGTGTTGCTGCAGGTGTTCTCCACTATAACTCTCATTATCTCTAGGTGAGGCTCCATGTAAGAAATTTCTCCAGGATATGAGTACCATAGAAAGCTTCCCCCCCCCCCCCAAAGAACTACTTTCTCCTTATAGACCATGAGAATCATGTAACTGACCCTGTTTGCTTTTTTTTACTTTGGCTCTCAGGAAACTCAGAGACCGTCTGTTGCTCAACTTCAACAGGAAAGGAAATCAGTCCTTCCTTGGCTCTCTGGTGCTAGTTAGCATCATCCGACACAGTCAATTCACAAATTCCCTCTGTGAGTCAGATTTGGAGGAATAAACCAGCTTAGGGTCTATGCAGGTCACCTTACATCACTTGCTGTTGTAGCTGTAAATAATCATCCTGATTTGGGGGTGTTTCTTGCATTGCTCCAAAAAAGCTTTAGGGAAAGGATGCCCCCGGAGGTGGTAAACACAATGTCTAAGATTCTGGCTTAGTGACATTGACCAAGTTATATAATAGCTATGTATCTTAGTTCCCTTATCTTTAAAACAGAGTAATGATCACTCAGAATGTTTCTGTGAGGATTAAGTTTAGCAGTTCATACCTGCACTTATAAAGTTGGGCAAAACTGTCAAACTCCCATTTCACTTCTCTGGAAATTGACAAAAGGTCTACAGTGAACTGAGAAGTATTTATTATGACAATGACTGAACTTCAGGTGAGATCAGTGTGAGTCTGCAGTGTTCTTGCCTGAGACTGCTCCCATACCCTCCTTACCAACTCTGTCTGCCAGCATGGGACAGTCTGTGAAAACCAGCAGCTTCCCTACTGCTGCTGGAGAGAACCCATCTAAGTGGATCACACTTTCTTGTTTCTGTGTCTTGTAAACCGTGATCCATATCTAGGGAAAAAAAATCAAACAAAAACAGAAAGAGCAACCAAAGCAAAAAAACAGTCAATAGAATCTGTCTATGAGTGACCTCAGATGTTGAACTTAGCAGACAAAGCAGCTATTATGAATTTGTTCAAATTAACTAAAGAAAGTTTCTTGAAGAATTAAAGGAAAGTGTAATAACAATGTTCCAATGAGTAGAGAATCTTAATAAATAAACAGAAATCATAATAAAAAATCAAGTGGAAATTCTGATTTGGAAAATATAAAAAATAAAATTTAAAAAATAATTGAAAGGATTCACTGGCAATATGAGATGGCAGAAGAAAGAACTAATGAACTTGAAAATAAATCAACAAAGTAATTTAAAGTGAAGAACAGAAATTAAAAAAGGATTGAAGAAAAGAATGAAAACAGAGCCTCAAAAACTCTGGAAACAACATCAAGCATAGCGAAATATGTATAATGGGGGTTTCAGAATCAGAGGAGAGAAAAGGGCAGATGAAATATTTGAAGAAATAATGACCACAATTTCCCAAATTTTACAAAAGAATTCATCTATATATCCAAGAAACTCAACAAATTCCAAGTAGAATAAAACCAAGTAGATACATACCTAGACATATCACAAACTACTGAAAGCCAAAGACAAAGAAATCATGAAAGCAGCAAGAGAAAAAAACTAATTATAAACAGGGGAACACCAATACGATTAACAGGTAACTTGTCATCGCAAACAGTGGCAGAAGGCAGTGGAATGACATATCAAAAGTGCTGGGAAAAACCCCCGTCAAATAAGAGTTTTATATTAGCAAAACTATCTTTAAAAATTGTTAGTGAAACAAAGACATTTCCAGATAAGTCAAAATGAGATAGTTTGTTGCTAGCAGACCTGCCTTATAAGAAATACTAAAGGTACACTTCTGGGTTGAAAGGAAATGATGCTAGCTTGAATCCACAGGAATAACGAAAAGTTCTGGATATAGAAAATATAGAAGATCCCATAAATATATTCTATCTCATTTTTTCTCTTAACTTCTGTAGATGACATAAGGTTGTATAAACAGTTACAGGACTGGGCACAGTGGCTAATGCCTATAATCCCACTGTTCTGGGAGGCTGAGATGGGAGGACTACTTGAGGCCAGGAGTTTGAGACCAGCCTGGGTAGCATAGAGAGACCCTTATCTCTACAAAAACAAAAACAAAAGCCACTCAATAATTATCATATTATTTTGGGAGGCTTATATATAGAGATATAGTAATAAAAACACAAAAGTAGGGGGAGAAAAAAGAGATATATTGAATAAAATTTCTGTAGAGTTAATATTATTCTAAAGTAGATTGTGATAAGGTAAGATGCATATGTCATTCCTAGAGAAACCATCAATAATTTTTAAAATAAACCCCCAGAAGAATAAAAATAGCACATTAATCACATTTATTTGACAGAAAAGGAAATAAAGGAGGAACAAACAAACAAACAAAATACATGAGACAAAAAGAAAACAAATAGCAAAATGGTTGATGCACATCTAACCATATCAATAATTTATATTTTATTAAATGATTTTGTGTTTTAAAAATATATGGATGAATTAATAACTCAAAGGATAGAGATTGTCAGAGTAAATAAAATGGCAGGACCCAACTATATGCTGACTACAAGAGACACATCTTAACTTAGATTGAAAGACACAAATAGGTTTTGAAAATAAAAGAATGAAAGGAGATATACTATACAAACAGCTGGAATGGTGATGCTGATGTTAGACAACATCAGCATCACTTTAGGCAAGACATAGTACTAGAGACAAAGACATTTCTTTCTTTTTCTTTTTCTTTTTTTGAGTTGGAGTCTCATTCTGTCACCCAGACTGGAGTGCAGTGGCACGCACACTCACGACCACCCCAACGTCGACCTGCTGGGCTTAGGCGATCCTTCCACCTCAACCTTCCAAGTAGCCAGAACTACAGGTGTGTTACCATGCTCAGCTAATTTTTGATTTATTGTAGAGACGAGGTCTTGCCAAGTTGCCTGGGCTGGTCTCGAACCCTCGGGCTCAGGCAATCCACTCATCTCGGCCTTCCAAAGTGCTGGGATTACAGGCTGAGCCACTGAGCCCGACTGGCAAAGACATTTCTTAATGACAAGAGTCAGTATATTAGGAAGATCTAACAACTGTATGTGTATATGTACCTAACATCGAACTCCCAAAAACATGAAATTAAAAATGTTAGAATTGAAAGGAGAAATAGACAATTCAACAGTGATAGTTGAAGATTTTATTGTCTCAGTCTCTATAACTGAGAAAATAACTAGACAGAAACTCAGCAAGAATAGAAGACTTGAACAACATTATCAACCAACTTGAACCAATTGACATTTATAGAGCACCAACTGAAGATTACACATTCTTTTCAAGTGTATTTCAGACATTCTATAGGATAGGTCATATATGAGCCATAAATCAATTTAAAAAGATTCAAATCATATAAAATTTGTTCTCTGACCACAATAGAATTAGAGAACACAGATAGAAAGATAGCTGGGAAAACTCCAGCTACTTAGAAATTAAACCGCATGCTTCTAAATAATCCATGGGTCAGAGAAGAAATCACAATAAAAATAAAAATATAGCTGGGCTTGGTGTCTCAGCCTGTAATCCTGCGCCTTTGGGAGGCTGAGGTGAGTGGATTGCCTGAGCCTGTGGGTTTGAGACCCGCCTGGGCAGCGAGACCTCATCTCTACAGTAAAATCACAAAATCAGCCGGGCGTGGTAGCGCATGCCTGTAATTCCGGCTACTCGGAAGACTGAGGTGGAAGAATCGCTGGAACCCAGC
>NW_007097662.1:569167-594863 GCF_000164805.1 Carlito syrichta
AAAAAAAAAATATATATATATATATATATATATATATATATATATGTATATATATTGAATTGAATGACAACAAAACATATCAAAGTTTATTAAATACAGTTAAAATAATACTTAGAGGGAAATTTGTAGTTTTAAACACTTATATCACAAAAGAAGAAAGGTCTTAACTAAAAAACCTAAGCTTGTATTTTAAGAATCTAGGACTGGGTGCAGTGGCTCATGCCTGTAATTCTAGCACCTTGGGAGTCCAAGGGAGGAAGATCGCTTGAGACCAGCCTGGGCAACATAGCGAGACCCCGTCACATCAACGAATTTTAAAAATTAGCTGGATATTGTGGTGTACACTGCAGTCCTAGCTACTCAGGAGACTGAGGTGGGAGGATTGCTTGAGCCTAGGAATTCAAGTCTGCAGTAGACTATGATCACACCACTGTACTCCAGCTCGGGCAACAGAACAAGATCCTATCTCAAAAAAACAACAAACAAACAAACAAAAACCTAGACAAGGAAGAGCAAGCTAAACCCAATGCAAGTTGAGGAAGAAAATAATAAAGACAAGAGCCAAAATCACATAAATCAATGAACTAAAAACAGAAAAGCACATAGAACACCAATGACACCAAAAGTTCATTTTTTAAAAAGGATAAACAAAATTGACAAATCTTAGCAGCCTTATGGGGTATGTGCTAGTAATCCAGCTTAATACATGAGGATACTCAGACTCGGGAAAGTGAAGTGACTTGCTGAAGGTCACAAAGCCCATATTTGGTGGTGGTAGTGGGCAGACAGTACTTAAATCTAGTTCTAACTGACTCTACAACCCTAGGAATAATCAAGATATCCCCTTGTCATCCTGGAGAGCTGGGATTCCTTCCTATTCTGGGGTTGTACAGTCGGGTGATGGGGTAAGTGGGCCGGCCATCTGAAGTGCCATGTGGATTGGCAAATATAGTTACAAAGCAAATCATCTCTAACCCCATTCCCTTTTTCTCCACAATCTGGAAATTCTACCCTTAAAGAACCTAGAAATTTCCCCAAGAAACACTCACCTGGAAATGTACTCAGGTTCCTGGCCTCCCCACAGATACCTTTGCTAAACACTCACAAAGAATTCCAGTTCCACCTGATCTCTGTAAATGTCAAGCTGTATGGGCACACTTTTGCCAACCCCTCTATGCCCTTTATGTCAGAACAAGTATTTATGACTCCTATCACTGTTAATCACACTGCCTGGGCCTGAAGCCAGAGGCTTACCAAAGGTATGGCCCTGTAGGTTCTGATCCTGGAGCACATTAACAGCAATGAGATTTTGTCCCGTGATCCCTAGAGGTTCCTTCAGCTCCCCAGAATTTGCAAGGACACTTGAGAAACCAGCATCAGGGTAGCAATGTATTAAAAAGAATATATCAAACTATAAAACACTGCTCAAAGAAATCAAAGATGACACAAACAAATGGAAATATATTCCATTCTTATAATTTGGAAGAATCAACATTGTTAAGATGTCCATTCTACCCAAGGCAATCTACAGATTTAATGCAATACCCATTAAATTACCAACATCATTCTTCTCAGATCTAGAAATAACAATATAGGAATTCATATGGAAACATAAATGACCATGAATACCCAAACCAATTCTTAGCAAAAGAAACAAATGGGAGGTATCACACTTCAACTTTAAACTTTACTATAAAGCTATAATAATCAAAATAGCCTGGTATTGGTACAAGAACAAGCATATAGACCAATAGAACAAAACAGAGATTCCAGAAGCAAAACTTCAATTTCGCAACCAACTCATCTTCGACAAAGTCTCCACTAACAACCACTGGGAAGAGAGCTTATTCAGTAAATGGTGCTGGGGAAACCGGCTGACCGCATGCAGAAGATTAAAACAAGATCCCTAACTATCACCATATAAAAAAAATCAACTCTAAATGTATCAAAAACCCAAACATAAAACCTTAGACTATAAGAACCATAGAAAATGCAGGAGACACCCTTATGGAAACCAATTCCTAATCAAAACCCCAAATGCTATCATGCCATGAGAGATAAGATAGACAAGTGGTACCTCATTAAACTGAAAAGCTTCTGCAAAGCAAAAAAACCCCAACAAGAAACAAACAAACAAAAAATCATCAAGAGAGCGGGGGACAGCCCACAGAATGGGAAAAAAAATACTTGCTAACTGTATATCTGATAAAGGTCTAACATCTAGGATCTACAAGGAACTCAAACATGCTGAAAAGAAAAAAAAAAAACAGCCCTATTAAAAAGTGAATAGACACTTCTCAAAAGAAAACATGCAAGCAGTCAACAGATACATGAATACTCATAAGTGGACCTCAAACAATTATTGCAATACTATAAGAAAAGGATTGGCAGTAGTGGGAAACTGTCAGGGGAGGGAGGGCACATCTCATCAACAAGGGTACCTGCATAATGAACATTTGTAAACCTAACCCTGAATTGTACCCCACATCTTTAAAATAGAAAATTTAAAAAAAAGAAAAAAGAAAAGAAAAAATGCTCAGACTCGATTGCTTCATCTATAAAGTGGGAACATTAATTTTTGTTGTGAAGTAAGTAAAGCACACAGCTTAGCAGGATGTCTGGCTCATGACAGGTGCTCAATATATGGCAATCAAGTCTTAAAATTGTAAAGATATTCCCCACACATAGATGTAAATGTGAAAGGCAAAAGCAATAAAGTTTGAGGAGGAAAACATCAGGGAATATCTTCATGGCTTTGGATTTCTTAAGTAGGACACAAAAGATGCTAACCATTTAAAAAATGGATAAATTGGCTCTATGGCCATACTGCCTTGAACATGCCCTATCTTGTCTAAAAATGGATGAATCGGACTTATTAAAATAAAGAATTTTGGTGAGAGTTTGCATTGCAAAGCAGCCAGGGTGCTAAGGGGCTGCACAGGGACTGAAATGTGTATAAGGTCAAGGCCATGCCTGGGGCAAGTGGAAGATTTTTGAAAGAAGACTCTAAATATATTCATCATTTGCCACCTGCCCCAGGGCACTGGAGAACGCTTCTCATGGAGGGATTCGTCCATACAGGTGCTTGGGACAGGTTAATAGATCCCAAGGCACAAAAAGACACATCTTTATGGCATCATTCATTTTTTTCATGATTAGCTTTTCACTCTAATAGCTTTGTTCTTCTCTGGATACACAAGAGAGTAGTTACACCATCAATTATAGCAGTTCAGTGTCAAGCAGTATTAACAGAGCATAATACGTCTTGTGATGATACTGGCAAACTAATTTTGAAATCTAAGCCTTATGTTCAATGCGGGGGCCTAAAACAGCCTTTCTTCAGAACTGTGATAAGTAAAAAGCCCCTACAGGATTCACTTTCAGTTCGAAATATGCAAGTCTTAGCAGCAGCTGACAGGAAATGTGTGATATTTACCCAGTCTCTTGCAGATGACTCATTATCAGTGCCTTTGGTACTTACCTATGCTCAAGTATAGGTGTCACTTGAGTATTTCCCATCCTGCCAAGATTTTTGCAGTTGAAGCATAGTTCTTGGTTACTGCATTAAACTTAGAAATGAACCCTCACTCAGTTTTTATATGTTTTCGCATTTTACTCTAAATTAAAGCCACAAGGCCAATGGTGAATAAAGGGGAAATGCTGTGTGTCCCTTTGTCTTTCTGCATGTGTTTCATTGGCTTGCCATCCCCACGGCTCTCTCAGTAAGACAGGTGTGTACAGTTAGGCCTTTCATTCTTATACACTGAACACCAAATTCCATTGCAGGAGGAACATTGGATTTGCTAAGATGAGCAAAAATTGATATCGCAATGACAGGTCAACGTTTGTTAAACTAGACACTGAACTTTAGCCACTCTTGTGGTTATACTATTCAGTTTGGCATTTTTATTTACTGCTCGGGATAATTCCTAATTTAAAACAATTTGAAGAACACTCCACAGGTTTTCAAATATACAAATTCAATTATAAATTACATACTGTCTGGGAACTTGATAGTCATGTTGTTTTAGATAATTGAATTTTACATTTGGTAGACACACCAGTACACTAGTATTGCAGGTGTAATTGATCATTCTACTTCTATACAAGAATAATATGAGAGCAATGCCACAGTGCTACCATTCCCACTGTTTAGAGAGTGTTGGTGACATATTGTGTATGCATAATGGCCATATGTACTGTAATAGTCTTTAAACTACTGGAATCTCTGTTGATATTTTAAGGGATTGAAAGTACCTTTCTATCTTGAACAAATATGAGATTTTGAAGAAATTGAAATTATTTCATGAGTAATGTTTTTCATTTTATTTAACCTATAACCTGAAATTTCAATACAAATAAGGCAAATACTCTTTTTTTTCTTTTTAGAGACAGGATCTTGCTCTGTCACCTAGGCTGGAGGATAGTGGTGTGATCATAGCTCACTATAACACTGAACTCCTAGGCTCAAGTGACCCTCCCATCTCAGCCTCTTGAGTAGGTGGGACTATAGGTACACATCACTACTCCTGACTAATTAAAAAATATTTTTTGTAGAGGGGTCTTGCTATGCTGCCCAGGTTAACAAAAACTATTTAACAAAGCTGTTATTCAACTCAAAGTGTGCCAACATGGCTTTCAGGTTTATAAAATTTTATTATTTGAATTGCAGCAATAAAAACTGCTCCTAAGTAGTACAAGAGGGTATTCCATAATTTTATGTTCTTTATAATTGCATTTTCTGTAAAATTTGTAGTTAAATGGACATAAAATAATTATATACAAAATTAATAAACTATATACATATATATATGAAGAATGTCTGTTAACCCAAAGATACCATTAAATGAGTCAAAAGGCAATCCACAGAGAGGGAGAAGACTTTTGCAATAATATATTCAACAAAGGATTCATATATGAGCAGGGACCCCCAAAAATCCAGAATTATTTTTTGGAGTACAGGCCCCTTGTAGTATAGGCTTCCCCCACTAGGTAAGTCTTCTAGGAACCCATCAGCATCAGTGTACCAGCTAGCATTGTTGTGAAAGGCTGTCTTCAACTTCACTAAATTTTTTTTGGAGATTCTTTCAACATGTTTGCCCATTTCATGATGGGTGATTTACATGACCAACCTGCTCCCATTGCACTGAGTGTTCAGCAGTTTGGGGCCAATAACGGCATGACCCCTAGGTCCCACCCTCCTTATTCACCTGATCTCGCCTTGAGTGACTTTTTTTTGTTACTCTGGAAGGAAAAGGTCCTGGAAGAAAAACGTTTTGCTATTGTGGAAGAGGTAGACAAAAAACAGCAAAAAACACTAAAAGGCATAAAAATTGACAAGTTCAGAAACTGTTTTGAGTAGTAGAAAAAGCATCTCAATAGGTGTACTGCCTCAAACGGAGAGTACTTTGAAGGTGATTGAAGTTTAAACATGTGAGAATAAATACGTAATTTTTTATAAATAAATTCCAGGGGTTTTTTTTTTGTCCTCCCTGTGCAGAATATATAAAGAACTCCTAGCAATCAATAATAAGCCCCAATAGAAAAATGGGCAAAAGATTTGAACAATCACTTTACAAATGAGAGTATTCAAAGTGCTAAACGATACTTAGTCACCAGAGAAACTTAAATTAAAACTACAATGCGGTATCTCTACTACCTACTGGAATGGCTAAAGTGAAGAAACCCATATAATATCAAGTGTTGGTGAGGATGTAGGACAACTGGAACCTTCATACATTGCTGGTGGGAATGTGGATTGGTACAGACACTTTGGCAAACTATTTAGCTCTACCCATTAACGTTGAACTTGTATACTCTGTAACTCAGAAATTCTACTCCTGGGTGGGATGCATTTTCCAACAGAAAGGCATCCAATATATTCACCATATCCTAGAACTGTGCTGCCCGATATGATAGTCACTAATCACATGTATTTACTTAAATTCAGATGAATTCAATTCAAATCAATTAAAAATTCAGTTCTTCAGTTGCACTAGCTACATTTCAAGTGCATAGTAGGCACATGTGGCTAGTAGCTACTGTATCAGACAGTGAGGATATAAAACATTTTCATTATTGCTGAAAGTTCTAGTGGACAGCACTGTACTAGAATGTTCACAGCAGCACTATTCATTTATCATCCCAAACGGAAGCCCACTCAAATACCCATTAAAGTAGAATGGATATGTTATTCGTGGTATATTCATACATGAATACTAAATCGTGATGAGAATACACGATCTACAACTATACTTAATAATATGGATAACCTTATAACATAATGTTAAGCAGAAGAAGCCAGACACAAAAGAGAACATACTGGATGACTCCATATATATTAAGTTCAGAAACAGGCAAAACTAATTTATGGGGGCAGAAGTCAAGATTATGGTGGCTTTTGGCGTGAGGTAGTGACTGGGAGAGCACATGGAGGGAGTTGTAGGGTGCAGGTGAGAATGTGTTTCTTGCTATGAATTTTCAGTTTGCGAAAATTCATTCATTGAGCTGTTCACTGATGACTTGTGCACCTTTCTATATGTATGTTATATTTAGCGGTGTGCTGGTAAATGAGCTTTCAAAAAAATAAGCAATAAAGGAAAAAAATCTGCACTTTGTACTCTTTCCATGGTGTAAACTCTCCCATCATGGCACATTTCAAGGTACCAGTGGTTTAGCAACTGACTCATGTAACTCCTGGTTATTTAACTTCTGGCTCTTGTGAATTAGTATTTCTATTAAAACAGACAAAAAAAATTCACAAGAGAATTTTCCCAGAAAAGGAATTCTCAGTTCTGCTCTATCTCTGCAACTTCACTGAAAGCAGAGCAGGAGGATCCCTCCTGGGGCAGTTTTCACATTTATGTAGAAAGAACATTTCCTGTAGGGGTCAGGATGGGAGACTGAAGCTTCAGCCACTTCAGACCATGCTGTGGACCTGGTCTGATCCCTCTCTAAACTTGTTTTCCACATCTGTGATGAGAGGCAGCTGGAGTGGAGCCCTAGAGTAAGACCTATAGGCTCGTTAGATGACTTTACAGCCAACCCGCAGGGTGGGGAGAAGTTGTTCGCTTCAGTTATTCCACCTGGCTGGCCCCTGATGAGAGCTTGGCCAATGAACATGGGCCAGTATGCTGAGCTGCCTCTCAACACCAACCTGGGACTGGCTGGGAAGGGAGAGAGAATATGTGTTCTCCTCTCCAAGCAGTCTTGGGAGGACCCTACAGGGAAGATTGAGTTAGTTCTACAGCAATAATTGTGGGATTAAAGCACTGGAGAAGAAATAAAAGAACAAACCCCATGTAGCACCTATGTATTCATCAAACCCTCATGGTCACATTGGAAATGGGGTCTAATGATCTCATTTTATTGGTGAGTAAACAGAGGTTCAGATGACTGAAATACGTTTACTCCAATGGTTTTTTGAACTTTGGTCTCTCAGTTCTTGCAGTTGTTACTGCATTAGGCTACATCCACCCCCAACCCCCTCCCCTAGCCCCCTTCTAAGTAGAGTAGACAAGTGCCACCCAGGGGCTGAGGAAAGCTCTGGAATGACTCTCTAGCAAGGCCTGGGCTGCAGAGGGACATGGAGTCAAGATGGTCTCAGGTGGACACAGGGAGCAGTCCCTGGAAGATGATGGCTTGGGGGACCAATGGAACATGTGCTGCTTTACATGCAAAGAGAAGAAAATAGATTTCTGGGAAGTAAAAATGTGGTCAATCTTCCAGAGGCCCAGCCTGAGGAGTGCCCTGGGCTTGGATCCAGAAGGCCTGCTTCTGAAGCCTGCCTACTCCTGGAGGTGGGTCCCTGGGCATGTGACTTCTCTCTCAGGGTCTCTCTCTTTGGTCTCTGAAGTGTGCAGGCTGCACACTTCTGTGGTGACAGTAGTCACCTGGGCACAGGTCCAGGTCCAGTGGAGCCCTTGGCAGAGAAATAGAAGTGTCTCTACTCATTCCTATTTGTAGGAAAACCCCCCTCAATGCACTTGAGTTTGGGATGCCATGATTGACAATCCAGGGATCATACTTTTGTTGGCAAGACTTCTAGATACAGGAAACATTTTGCCCTCCAGCAGCCCGAGGCACAATCTCTAGGCCCTTCCCTTTCCCACATGCCCACACCAGCTCCCTGGGTGACCTTGTTCAGCCTCACAACACTGAGCAGCAGCCACACTCTGACAGCCCCCAAATTTATGTCTTCCGCTCCAGACTCTTCTCTGAACTCTGGTTTCATATATCCAGCAGCCTGCCCTGTATCCCCACTCCAGTGTCTACAAAGCGTCTCACATGCAACACGACAAAACCTTAAATCCTGACCCACCAAACCTTCCCATGATCTTTCCCATCTCAGCAAATGGCAGCTCAGTCCTTCATGTCACAGGCCCCAAATGCTGTCCTTTATGACTCTTTCTTTCCACCCACCCCAAATCCAATTACTTTGCAAATCCTAACTGTTTCACCTTCCAATCTGAACCCATCTTGCTGCCTCCACTGCTAACCCCCTGGTCTGAGGCACTATCATCCCCACCTGGACCACTGTCATAACCTCCTAACTGGCCTCTTCTCTCCTCCTTGGGTCACTCTCCAGCTCCTTCTGCCAAAACCAGGGCCATCAGGTCCCTTCTCAGCTCAAAACTCTCCAATGACTACCCATTGATGTGAGCAGAAGTCAGTCTTCCCACAGCCTCCAAGGCTCTACGTCATCTGACCCCTGCTCCCTCTGGTACTTTTCCTCTCCTCTTCAGGCACTATGGCCTTTCTGCTGTTGCTGGAACAAGCCAAGCCTGCTCCCATTCAGAATCCCTCTGCCTAGAACCCCTTTCCTCTGGACAACTGCACAGCTCCCTCTCTTCCATCTAGTTAGTAACCTCTGCTCCAGTGTTACCTTCTCAGTGAGCCTATGTCCAACCCATAGCCTGATCCTGCTGTGTTTATCTTCATAGCTCTTCTCCACATTTGACATATTCTAAGTTTGTGTGTTTGCTTTTGTCTGTCTCTTCTGGTTATGTCAGCGCAGAAGAGCTGGGACTCTGCTGGGTTGATGATCATAACCCTGGTACCTAGGAGGGTGCTGCTATGCAGCAAATGCTCAATACATATGTGTTGAATGAATGAATAAATGAATGGAAGGAGCTTGGTATCAGGGATGACAACAGGGGCTGTGATGGAATGGCACTGCAGATAGCCAAGCCCTGGGCTTCCTTCTGGCTTGTGGGACCCGTGGCCCTTTAACAGGGGTTGGGGGGAGTGAGGAGACTGCAATGCTCCCACCATGGTGCCAGATAGGTTCATATTATCTCAGGCTCTCACCTCACATTGCATGGCAGGTAATCCTCATGTAACTCTAGGATGTCCCCGTTTACACCCGGGGAAGCTGAGGCTCAGGGACGTTAGCTAGCACATAAATGATGCAGGTAGATTTCAAACCCAGGTCTGTACGCTCCAAAATGCACATTGTCACCCTTTTCCTGGCTGTTTGTGAAAAAGACACAGATGAAATCAGTGTCCTCAAACCCAGTTCCCAGAGAGACCTGCAATGATTGCAAATTCCACAGAGGAGTCGGGTCTTTGTCACTCATTCTCCCTGTCCTCCTCTCCAACCTCCCCCTGCACTCTGACCAGCAGTGACCTGCCTCCACCCACCTGTGGCAGGCTGCCCCACCCGCATCCTTATAACCCCTCTACAAGCCATGGAGGCTGATGTTCATTAGACCTGTAGCCCTGACTTCCTCTTTGTCCTGGAGGGAGGTCGGGAAGGAGGATCTTGAGGGGTCTGAGACCTCTCTGAGAGGAGAGGGAAGGACCAGGCAGGGAAAATCTAAGCCCAGAGAACAAAAGAAGCTCCGGAAGAGAGCCTGGGAAGCCTTTCCTTGGGACATGGTGGACTTAGGGAAAAGCCAACTGTCAGGGGACAGGGCTGCCACCAGGGGCAGTGAGCTCACCACTGGGCAGTGAATTGCAAGCACTTTGCCAGCTGGGAGTGCTCTGCAAATGCTGGGGCTACTGCTATTGCTATTATTGCTACATTAAGTGCCCAAGCTGAGGCTGAATGTCCCCTTGCCAGCCACTCTAATATGACATGATTGTACATTTAAAATTAAGATTAGCTATCAGTTGCCGGGCACTCACTACATTCAGACTCTCTGCTAGATCAAGAACTCTGAGGAGGGACAGCCAGGAAGTTTCAGGGAACCATGAAGTCCCGCCATAAGTGGATTCTCCATCCAAGGCATGGGGGTGGAGTAGAATAGCCTCCACCTTTGTTCTTTTGTCCAGTTGTGGTTTGGCTAAAGTTGAGCCCTGGACAGACTCGCTCAGGGTGTAGCCCTGGCCCCACCATTTTCTAGCTGTGTCACCTAGATGCATTTCTTTATCTCCTTGATCCTCAGTTTCCTCCCGTGTGGAATGGGCATACTGACCCCTCCCCTGCACGGCTTCTTCAAGGAAGCAAGACACCACATAAAGAAATGATCATAAGACCTTGTAAGGCCCTTCACCTGTGACATCTCATCTGATCCTCACAGCAGCTCTCTGAGGTAGGTACTCTTATCAGCTTCCATTTTACAGAAGAGGAAAGTAAGACTCAGAGAGAAATGGCTGAAGTCACTCCCTCTACTCTCTTGCCCACTCTAAAGTCATAACTCAGCAAAGGATGGACAAGGGTTTCATTTTACAGGCTAAAGACCATTGGGTAGTCACTGTATGTGTTTAGGGAGAGTCTGAGTTTGCATCCTGGCTCACTAGAAAGAGTGCTGCAATTGATTAGTGACGTCTGCTCTGGGCACAGAAGTAGTGAATTGTGGACTGTGTCCCATCATTTGCTCTCCTTGTCCTCAAGTCCTTCCTTCTGTGGATATTCAGATCTCTGCAGAGGTATCTGTCACAGAGCAGGAAACAGTAGAATCTTGTCCAAATCCCAAATTCGTCTCCAGTGTACTTCCTCTCCATTTCTCCCTCTCTTTCACTAAAGACCTGGGTAACACTAAGTTGTGTAGGCAGAAGGTGGCTGAAAGGACATGACTTTCAAGTTTCTTGAACATCTTTTTGGTACCAGAGACAAAGCTAGACTCCCTGTGGCACATCAAATCTGAGCATCAAACCAAAAGAGTGGTATTACTATTTCTGCTTTTGTAGATAAGCAAATTGAGGTTTCTAGAAGTTAGGTAGCTTGCTCCTGATTATACAGCTGGTGATCAGCAGCGACAGGTTGTACTAGAACCCAAGCACTGTCTATCACATCACGTTGACTGAGGGAGATCCAAGGCCCTGCCTGGCTACGATTCCTGCTGGCCCGTGGGCAGCTACCATGAACTTGGCAGAAACAAGCCCTGCTTGACTTCTCTGTCAGTGCTACCTTCCACTCTCCTTTCTGCTTTGCTACAGGCTCAGTCTTCCCTGGGAACCCAAAGCCCCTCCTTCCCCAGATCTGTCCCCAGGGGCAGGCTGTCCCACCTCCCTGGGAGTGCCACAAGCTGTCATCAGCTGGTAGCAGGAGAGTTTGTGAAGCATCTGTTCTCGGAGCCCGGTCCTGGGAGAATCCTGGGCTGCCCTGTTCAGCTGGGGTCAGTTGGAGAGGTGCCCGCACCTCAGCCTTCCCCAAGAGGCAAGCTGGTTGTCCTACCTGCTCAGTGCTTGAGGTGCGTCCTCTGAAGGCTAGAAAATGACTCACAGGCCTGGCACTTGCAGGCAGAGGACTTCCCTCTCATAGCCACTTGACCAAAATCCCTCTGGCTTCCCTGGGTCAGGGTTCCCTTTCTTATTCTTGCCTCCTCCCTCTGGCTCAGTGTTCTCTTCTGCAGAATGGGATGGGGGAGGGAATAAGGGCTGCCTCTGTGAGGCGCAGGGATGAGCTGAAATGACTGAAGCTGAGATGTCACTGGGGTGGGGGAGGCTGGGGTGTGAGCAAGTGCCTGGGAGGGGTCAGCCCAGCCTGGTTCATTTGAGGCCTGCACGACTCCTGAGAGGCCAGTGGACGAGCCTGCTCCCCCAGGGTCTGCAGCCATGGAAGCTGGAAGAACTGGGCTGCTGGGTGGGTAGGTGGGTGGGGGGTTGGTACTGCTCACCTTGCTCCTCTCCTCAGCTCCTTCGCTCCAAGGACATGGTCTGTTCACTCTCTCCTCCAGATACCGCAAGCAAAGCCGGCTTAGAGGGGTGGGAGTGGGGGGGTGGAGTGGTCTTTCTTAGGAGACTTTTGGGCTTGTTTTTCCTCTGGAGTCTTTCCTGGCTGACCTTCTAAACTGGCAAAAAGTAGGGATGAAGAAACCCAAACAGAAACAGACTATGGCTCCTATCCTACATTTTCTGGTTTTTACGGGCTTCAGTATCTTCCCATTTACCTGGCAAGATCATTTTGTGAGTTAAGAAAGCCAAAGCCACTCTGCTATGTTTCAAAATGCACAGAGCAGCTTCTGATCTGAGATGATGGGTTGAAAAAGAGAGATCACTGTCTTCATCAGCATCTCTCCTGGATTTCCAGGTTTCCTTTCTGAGCGTTTCTGTGTCTGGTGTTTCCAGGGGCTTGGGGCACTCGTGGCTCTGACTCCCTTCCAGAACCTGTGTGAGGGCCTCTGGTCTGTGAACATGGAGGCTGCCTGCAAGGCATCTGCTTCATCTCAACTCATTCACTTGTTCAATTTCTCAATAACCATTTACTGAGCACCTACTGTGTATTAGACACCGAGCACAATGTTGGAGAAAACCAGGAACACAGCAGGCATGGTCCCTGCTTTCTGGAATCTCAGCTGCCACTGAAGACATAGACAAGCAACCAAGCATTAGAGCTGGTTAAGAAATGAGCAATCAGCCGGGCTCGGTGGCTCAGCCTGTAATCCCGCGCCTTTGGGAGGCTAAGGTGAGTGGATTGCCTGAGCTCGTGGGTTCCAGATCTACCTGGGCAGCGAGACCTCATCTCTACAATAAATCAAAAAATCAGCTGGGCGTGGTAGCGCATGCCTGTATTTCCGGCTACTCGGAAGGCTGAGGCAGAAGGATCGCCTGAGCCCAGCAGGTCGAGGCTGTGGTGGCCGGGAGCGGCCACTGCACTCTAGTCTGGGTGACAGAGTGAGTCTCCAACTCAAAAAAAAAAACAAGAGAAATGAGCAATCTCCAGGTGGAATCTGAAGAGGGGGCTGAGATAGGGGCAAAGTCAGAGTGATGATGTGTTGAGCCAATTCAGAAACCCAAGGGTGCCCCTGGGCAACTGGCAGTGCTGGGTATATATACAGGAGGGGAAATGAGGGTCTCTCCTGGATGTCTGATCTGAGGACCCCAGTGCAGAATCAAGCAAAGCCGGCTTAGAGGGGAGGACAGAAAGTTCAGTTTGGGACAGGCTGATGCTGAGGTCAGAGGGGTGGGCTGCCCAGGGTAGACAGGCAGCAGAAGGAAGAAGAAGGAATCAAAAGCCCAGAAAGAAACTGAGGACAGGGTCTCAGAAGCTAGAGGCTGCAGCTGAGAATGGAGTGAGGATGACACAGTCTGGAGCGTGCAGAGTGAGAGGGCAGGTGCTGGGTGGGAGTCTTGGGAACTCAGCAGTCCAGGACAGGTGCAGGAAGAATCTCCCCTCCTCCACTGCCCACGGAGACCACCAATGGAAGGTCAGATGGCCAGATGGTTGGAGCAGCTGGCTGGAAGAGACCCATCGGGGTCAGAGTCAGGGAGCTCAAAGCAGGAGAAGGCATCATGAAATTGAAGTGACCAACAGGGTTGCTGAGAACTGAAAACACTGGAATAGTTTATCCACACAGAAGTCAATGGGATGGCAGGGTGAGGGTGTAGATGCCAGACTGAAGTCAATGAGGGTGCCAAGAGGTGACAGTGGTCACTTCTTAGTGAGGGGAAGAGTTTGGCAGAGAAGACCACAGTGGTACCATGCAGCCCCATAGAAATCTGGAGCTCCTGGAACCCGCTGGGCTTGGAGGACCCCTTTGTTTCAGAGCAGAGTCTAGGCAAAAGCTATGGAGGGGTTTGATGGCAGAGTTAGAAGCTTCAGCTTCTCCCCCACTTGCCACTTCCAGCTCCTCCTCCAGAGTGTTCAATTATACATTTATTCATTCAACAAACATTTATGGAGCATCTACTGCATGCCAGCTACTAGGCCTTGGTGGGTCAGGGACATTCTGAGATGTGCAGGAGCTGCTTTTGAATGGCCAAGAATATCCATGACTACCACCTGGAACCTCAGGAGGTGGATTTGCGGAAGGCTATCCTGCAGTGATAGCCTCTGGTAGTGCAGATGAACTGGCCTCCCAAGGGCCTGGGCTTGATCCCAGAAGGTTCTAGAAAGCCCTTCATACTCAGCACCCTTGGCCTTGACATTTCCCAACCTTTTTCTGCTTCTGGTTGCTCCTTCCTGGCCAGCAGGTAGGGGCAAGAACATGACCATCCCAGTCCTCCACAGGGCAGGTGTCCTTGTATTCTGAGATGCCCCAAATAGTAGCCTTCTTGCCTGGGCTGGGACTTGGGCTTTCCTTTCCTGATTATGCCATGGCAATAGTGGCAATAATTTATTGAGCTTGTACTACCCGTCAGAAATAATCTTATCTGCTCTTGAGTTGTACCACCCTTGGGTACTCACAACAGCTAGCAGCCAGGCTGAGCTCTGACACCCCTGGACACCACTGTCTGAACAGTGAACACCACAGCCAGTGGATTCCCCTAGCATGCCTGGTAATGAGCCTATCCAGGCAGGACACGCCAGCTTTTCCTGTCTCCTACTGCAGCCATCCCTTGATGTTCAAAGATATAACAATCAGGACCTTGACTATGTGGAAGAGAAGTCCCCCCATCTCAAGATGTGGGACATGCAATTGATGGTAAAGGTTTGAATGGGCACTGGTCAGTGGGCGAGGCATTAGCCAGAGTGAGTGCGGGAGAGGGAAGATGACAGTTGAGGTTAAGGGTCCCTGATTTCATGCAGACTCATATCCTGACTTACCAAGGTCGAGGGATGGGGCAGTTAAGTGTGTCCCAAATGAGAGCAAGTGGTGGTGGTTTTGGGGGACTCAGGGGACATCACATGAGAAAGCAGTTGGTTGCCATGGGGGAAGTGAAAGGGCTCTGGGGCATGAGTTGGTGAGGGCGGAGCTGGTGGAGACAAAGGAAGAAGCCAAAGGGGGCTATAGCCTTGGGCCCCAGGGGTGCACCTGGCTGAGTCCATCAGCTGGACTCAGGGGCATCAAGGAGCCACGAGAAGACTGCTATGGGGCAGGATCACCCAATGGCCTCAGTAAATGAGGAACTTCATGATGGGGATGCTTGGAACAGGTTCCCTAGGACGGTAAATCCCAAGGAGTGTGTTCTGTGGAACACCAGTTCCATGGAACATTCTTTGTGGCATTCAGTTTGGGAAGGGCAGTAGGTTTTCTCTTTTCTATGGGAGCCTTACAACACACATCACCATATGAAGGGCTCTGAAAAGTCCTGCCATAGCAAAACTTTTTTAACATTTCCCACACATATTTGGCCATTGAGTGTTTGTGTGTGTGTGTGTGTGTGTGTGTGTGTGTGTGTGTGTGTGTGTGTGTGTATGTGTATGTGATCCCATAAATATCCCTCAGAGGAACTGTGATCCATACTCTGCTTCACACTTTGGGAAGGACTGATATAGGAGAATTGGACAAAGTGGGATTTTCAGTTTTCAGGGAGCATCTTGCAGACATTAGGGTCTTCTGTGCTGCCCTCTCCCCACCTGTCATGCCACACTAGCCTTTGATGGATCCCTGGAGTTCTTTGGTCAAATGTTGTAGAGCTAATCTCTGTAGCACCAACTCCAATCTCTGCCCTCACCTGGCCTGTGTGGTGGAAGGATACAGGGAGGAGACTTACAGGGGCAGGGACGTTTGAAGGACATGTAATCCTTGGAGAACAGCAGAGCCAGCCTGCCCATGGGCACAGCTCTGACTTCTCGCAGGGAAGGCCCCTCCACTCACCTGCGGAGACATAAACAGGCAGGTGTTGGGGGTGCCCACACCACACCTGCTGCCCCTGCTGGGTGTTTATATCTCCTGAGCTGTCGACCTCAGGGGGAAAGCATGGTGGCTTTGAGGGCATGTGTTGGTCTGGACAAAGACTTCTGGGTTGTAGAGTAAGGAGGTGTGGCCGCAGAGGTGGGGCAAGCACATGCAGGGGTTCCAGTGGTGAGTGAGGGGAATATCTCTCTTGGGTGGAGCCTGGAACAGGAATTAGAGATACTACTGAGTTCTTCTGTCTCATGAACCTGTGAGATCCCACTGCCTCGAGCAACCTCAGCAGATCATGGCATCCCGAGCATTTTCTAACTGTCCTGGCTGGGTAAACTGAGACTTGTAGAGGGTGAGGAGCTAGTTCCAGGTCTCACAGCTGGCTTTGGAAGGGTGTTCACTGACCCTCAGCCAAAATTGTACTATTGTTATTGCTCCAACAACTTTAAAAGGAGGATGCTCTTTCACCCTCATTTTATAAACAGGAAAGTTGAGGCTCAGAGAGGTTATGTAGCTTGCCCAAGGCTGTACAGCTTTTAACAACAGGCCGGGACTAGAATCCAGGTCTGTTTTACTCCAAAACCCATACTGTCAGCCAGCACAGTCCTTTAGAAAGCACCTATATATTAAATTACTGATTCCGAAATAAAGGCCTGCAGAACCAAGATGCTGCTTCCCCTCCCTCCCCTCAGTATGAACTTGAAGTGTCGCAGGGATGTCTAGGGCAGTAACAGAGTGCCAGGTCACTCTGACACCATTTACAATGAAGAAAACATTTTCAAAAAGTAATCCAGCCTCCCATGCTGCTAAAATCTGAACTGGCTTGACTCCTGGTATGTCCCCAGGTGGCATGAGGTTGTGGGGACAGGAGGGAGGCAAGGTTCTTACTTCCTAGGGAGTGTGGCCATTTGTTTTGCAGAAACCAAACTGCACCTTTGGGGGTTGCTGTGCGGGGCCCATGGGTGCTGAGCCCAGTGGGTTCTTGCAGGCGAAGTTGGTAGCCTGAAGCCTGGCCCTCGGGGGTCAAGAGGGGCAGCAAGGTGAGGTCTCTTATCCCTGTGTTGCCTGTGAGGATGCTGAGGCTTGGCCCAAAGTCACCCTGCCAGGAAGCAGCAGAGCTGCTATTAGCACTCAAGGATCAGGCTTCTGAGCACAGACTCTCCAAAGATAGGTCTCTGATTCATTTGTCAAATAGGAAAACCAATTATTAGTCAATGCGGGTTGGCTGCATTTCCGTATGTGGAAGCCTTCGGGGCACTGGGGCCTTGAGGTGAGGCTCACAATCACCAAACACCTGCCTGTGCCAGGTAATGTCACCATCTCGACTGCAACAGGCCCTTTTGGGTGGGGAACACCATTTCCATTTTGCAGATGAGAAAAGTGAGGCTCGAGGAGGAGAGATAACCCACCCAAAGTCAGAGAGGAGATGGAGGAAGGGATGTGTGGGGAGAGACTCTGTCACCCCAAGTGTACCTCAGTCACTGCCAGGGACACCCCCAGAGACCTGCCACTCAGGTGCTCTGACTAACCTGCTTCCTAGATACACAGGGCCCATCATCCTTCCAGGTTTTTCCCTCTCCCTGGCATGCCATTCCTTCTACTTGGTAAACTCCTATGTAGCTGTCAACACCCAGTTCAAGACACCTCTTCAGGGAGACCCTCCTTGACTGCTAGAGACAGAACAGTCACTCTGGTGTGCTCCCCAGAACCTGATGTCCCCATGACAACTCTGGTTCTAAATTATTCTAGACTAGCAGCTCCTCGAGGGCATGGAGGTCAGTGTGGCCTCTGCAAGTCAGCTCAGGCTGGGCACTGAGGGGACATCCAAAAGGACCTGGAAACACGAGGTTAAGCCAGCCTTGGCCGGATGCTGACACTTGCTGGATGTGCAGAAGCTGCCTTGAGATGATGCTCAGCTTGCTGGAGAGAAGGATGCCTAGGTAGAGAGCTGAGATGCTTCCAAGGCATCACTTCACCCTTGGTGACAATGCAGGCGACATCAGCCAGGGCTAACATTCGTGCAACACCATTAGCACTTAACACACATCCTCTCACTGCAACCTCCCAGCACCCCTGGCTAGCATGCATTGATTCATTTAGGAAGCATCTACACAGTGTCCCACAAAGCCCTTGGAAAACACCAGGAGGGGATTTGGGGGTCTTAACACAGGAGCTGGATTTACAGCCTTGCTGCCTGTTTCCTTCTCCCCTCCCCCACTTCAGAATTCCAGCCTGAGGCCCCCCAAGGAAAACCCTTTCCTGAGGTAGAACTTTGTTGGGGATGAGACAAAGGAGCTGGATATAAAGACGAACGTGTGAGCAAGGGCCCACCCTGGAATCCCGCCTGTGACCAGAGCAGCTGTGAGGAGACAGCACTGAGGGCACAGATTGGCCGACACGGTGGCTTGGTGGGGGTGGGGGCAGGGCACGCCTCAGCTGCCGTTGCCAGCGGGGGCCCACACTGAGGTCCCTTCTCCCCCTGCCCGCCTCTCTCTGAGCCCAGCATGCGAGGCTTGTTCCTGCCGGTGACTCATCTTCGACTGGATTGTCTGGCTGGGAACTGGAGGGCGGGCAGGTGGCACTCTGGGCTTTGAAGTGGTTGAATGGTGTGTGGCAAGTCCACGTCATCCCCACTCCCTTGCACGTCCCCGCTCCTGGAATACCTTCACTCCAGGCTCTGCTGCAACACTCAGACCTGAGCAGAGGAGTGAGATGGACTCGTGCAGCCACAAGGAACCGGGAATGGTCAGCCCCATGTGACATCGTGGGCAGTAGGCAGGGAAGAGCTGCGGGAATGACCTGGCCTTGTGAAAGTGGCCATGACTGTCCCGCTGTTTAAACAGCACCTGCTCAGTGGCTGTCACGTGCTGTCAGCTCACTGGATCCTCAAAACAAATTCCCATTTCACAGATGACAACACTAAGACTCAGAAGAATAAAGGGGCCTGGTGAGATAGCAAGCTCCTCCAAGAGAACTTCTAGGGGGATTTCAAGCAGGGGATCGACTTGGTCAGCTTTCCTCTCTTTAGGAAAGTGGAGGGTGGGCCAGATATGGGAGGCAGGAGGCAGGGAGCATGGGAGGCTGTGGCAGGAGATGATGGGGCCTCAACAGAGGCAACCGTGACTCAGAAGAGGCGGGAGGCTGCTGTCATCGCTTCAGGAGTTTATTGAAAGTTCCTGGTACACCAGAGTGGTGAGGTACACTTCGACGTCCCTGTCCTCATGGAGTTTTCCCACTAGGGGTGGCAGTGCCATGGTCATGGCAGGGCTCATTAGAGGAGAGAAAACAGTATGGAAGGAACAGAGGAAGGGTGTGCAGGTGGGACCGCACGGTTAAACATGGTAGCTGCAGGAGGCCTTGGTGGAGGGTGACAGGTAAACAAGTACTGGAGAAAGCAAGCTGGTTGGGCAGATACCTGGGGGGAGATGATTCCAGGAAGAGGGTGCAGACAGGGCAAAAGACTCTAGGCAGGAATATGCTGGCTGAGCTTCAGGGACAGGTGGGTCTGATGTAGAGGGCAAGGAAGAGGGAGGAGTTGAGGGGGATTCCCCATGTCTATTTGGGAGAGGGGTACATAGAGGACATGGGAGACATGACCACTAGGTCTAGACAGTTCAGACAACCACTGTGTCCCACATAAGAAGTGCTCAGTGACAATTTACTGAATGAATGCATGATGTCATCTCACAGGAGTTCCATGGACCTGTGGGTGGCAGGTGATTTCCCCAGAGCCAGAAAGAAGTCAGAAATTCCTGGGAGTTTGGTCAGATGCACTAATCTTGAAAGGGCTGCATCTGCCACACCTGGACAGGGGCTAACTCCTGGGGTTGCAGGTGGGGATCTTTAGGTAGTAGAAAACCATTCCCCTGTCATGGAAGGTCTTTATGTGAGGCTGAGGCCAACCAGCTAGTAACTTCCTCAATAGAGAAGAACATATTCTGGCAAGTGTGGATAAATGTCATGTTTGTCATATGTTTGAATGAAGGAATGTATGAATTTAGGAGAGGAGGAGAAAAAGAACAAGTGATCAGGCTGGGTGTGGTGCCTCACACCTGTCAATCTCTGCACTCTGTGAGGCTGAGGCAGGAGGACTGCTTGAGCCTAGGAATTAGTGACTAGCCTGAGCAACATAGTGAGACTGTGACTCTACAAAAAAAAAAAAAAAAATCAGCTGGGTGTGCTGGCATGTGCCGGTGTGTGCCTGTAGCCCCAGCTACTTGGGAGGCTGAGGTGGAAGAATTGTCTGAGCCCAGAAGGTCAAGGCTTTGGTGAGCTGTGACCGTGTCACTGCACTCCTGTCTGGGTGACAGAGTGAGACCCTGCCAAAAAAAAAAAAAAGAGAGAGAGCAAGAGGTCAGTGGTCAAGAGGTGGGCAGGAGACACTGAGGTTTGCAAACAGGTAACTTGGTTCCAATATTATAAAAGGGAACCAGGTGTGTGACAGCCTCTTCAGCAAGAAGGCCCCTGTCTTCATGTACCATCTGGCCACAGGTGTGCTCCACTGAGTTGGCCAGGGTGTGTCTGGAGTTTACTGAGTCTCCATGATGCTTTAATTTACCTGGAGTAGTCCTGATTACAGCATCAGCTGACAACCCTTCCCTACCACCATGGCCCAAGCTTAGAAGGCTTGACTTGCTGTCGAACTGCATAAACCAGACCCTCTGCATGCTGCAAACAGGTCCTGACCAAGTGTGGAGGGAGGCCCAATTCAGGGTTCAGAAAACACTGGAGACACAGACAAGCATTACTGATGCCAGTGAAACACAGGAGGAAAGCCTAATGTCCAAAGAGAGAGAACAGCTGAGAAAACTATGGCACACACTTAGAATGAAATATTACATACTGTGAAGTCATATCTTTAAAGAAATTTTGAAAACATAAAGGCTTTCAGTATAACGTTAAGAAAAAAATCAGGTTATTAAAAAAACAGGTTATAGAACTGTGCACACACCATGATTCTTATTTTGCAAAAGAAAAAGAAAACCCTAGAGAATACATTTATACATAGCAAAAGATTAGAAAGGAAATAGGGTAAAATGTTCACAGTCATTGTGCTCTGTTGGCAGTGGTGGGATTAAGCACGATTATTATGTTCTTTGTATATTTTATTATTTTTCCAAATTCCCCCTGCCTCTTTCTTTCTTTCTATTCTTGATCAGTTGGCCAGGTTGGAGTGCAGTGGCATGATCTTAGCTCACTGCAGCCTCAACCTCCTGGAGTTCAAGCAATCTTCCCGCCTCGGCCTCCCAAGTAGCTAGGACTATAGTGCACACCACCATGCCTGGCTAATTTTTTTAAAATTATTTTTTTGAAGAGACATGTTGCCCAACTTGGTCTGAAATTCCTGGTCTCAAGTGATCCTCTGACCTTGGCCTCCCAGAGTGTTTAGGATTACAGGTATGAGCCACTACATCTGGCCTGATTTTCCACATTTTCTACAATGAACAAGTATAACTTTTATAATCTGAAAAATCATTAAAATGAAGATTTGACCATCGAAAGAGGACTGGATGAAAGAAATGTGGTACATATACACAATGGAATATTATGCAGCCATAAAGAAGGACAAAATTATGAACTTCACAGCAACTTGGATGGACTTAGAGTCTATAATACTGAGTGATCTATCACAGAAACAAAGAATTGAGTACCACATGCTCTCACTCATAAGCGAAACTGGATCAATTGTCATAGTACTATAAGAAAGGGATTGGCGGTAGTGGGAAACTGCCAGGAGAGGGGAGATTGGCAGCAGTGGGAAACTGCCATGGGGAGGGGAGGCACACCTCATCAACAAGGGTATCTGCATAATGAACTTTTGTATATCTAACCTTGAATTGTACCCCACATCTTTAAAATAAAAAATAAAATAAAATAAATACATTTTAAAAAATACCAATATGAAGGTTTGAAAAAACAATAGTGCTGACAAACTAAAAAGTGATTAAGTGAGTAAGTCAGTAATTGTTAATTCATTGAAAGTTGTTTTAGAGATAAGGATCTCTCTATGTTGCTCAGGCTAGTCTCGAAATCCTGGACTCAAGCAATCTCCTGCCTCAGCCTCCAGAGTAGCTGTGATTATAGGTAAGTACCATGGCAACCTGCTATTCTCACTGAAAGTCTTTAAAGCTAATTTAATTGCTTTTGAGCATGTCATTTGTTACTGAAAGATTAAAAACAAAAATAACTTGCCTTTGAACTTTCGAACAAGAAGCTTCATAAAAATATAAGAAAAATAATCTCCATCATTTTTTAACCTTCATCAAATTATCCCTGGTGTTTGAGCAAATCCTATTTGCAAAGTATTTGGGGGAATGGTTTCTGCCATGAACCCTAATGCTTTATTTTCAATCCATCTATACAATTGGCAAAAATAATAACAATAATAGACCCTATGTTTGTAAAACACTTCATAATTTTGCAGGGGATGCTAAGTGCTAGGTACTATTCCAGCCTCTGGGAATATCAGAGTGAACATAATAGTCAAAAGTCCCTGCCCTTGGGAGCTCACATTATATAGGTGAGGGCATATAATAAACAAGTGAATAAGAAGATATGTGAATTTTGGGGTGATACGTGCTAAGGAGAACAAGGGAGACAAGAGCAACAGGTAATGTACAGGGAGCTTCTCTTTTAAATCAGTTCGATTATTATTTGAATAGACAAAAAGGGTGTCTAAAAATTCTATAGCCCATGGACAATTAATTATTCTTCTTCAGTTCTCAGACATAAGATGATTAAAGAATCATTCCAATAACTAATTACATGTCATCTAAGTTACAGTTAATTATCAGTTTTACAAACTCATAAAATTAAGATGAGTCATAGTCATGTTCTAAGTTTTCTATACCTAGCAGCGTTAGATGGTCCATAACCTTTCTAAGCATCAGTGTTCTCATCAATGACATGGGGAACACTGTAGTACCTAAATCAGACCGCTGTTATCGGGATTTAGTCAGAAAGTGCTTATGTTTAGGAAACTGTGTGTGCAGACACGGCAAGGCCATTGGCAGAGGTACTTGGACGTTGCTATATGAGTCTTACGCATTATTTCTTCAGTTCTCACACTATCCTGGGAGGTGTGTAGTATTTATTCCCATTTTCAAGAGAGAACTGGGTCTTTGAAAGGTAAATCACCTGTGCAGAATCATGTGCTATAAACCCAGACGGCCGAGCTCTAAAAAACTGTGCTGTCAACCACAAATTTGGTTTGTGCTCATTTGCTAAGGGACTCCAGAAGCCCTCCTGGTCTCGGTTTCTCCCTTTGGAGGAATGAGAGCAGTTTAATGCCATCCCGCCCTTCACCCTGTACTCTGAGTTCTTCCAGGGCCAGGACTTCAGCTGATGGTCCTCTGAGGGTGTCCAAGTGATTCCTCCCAGAGACTGAAGATGATGCCTACATCCCCAGCATGTTCCCTATTGGCAGTGTTCCAAATACTGTGGGAACCAGGAGACACAAACCTAATTAGTTTCTGATGAACTCCTTAGGGAAGATGAGAAGTGAAGATAACAGAAGATGCAGAGATGGGACACCCTAGTGGGTGAATGGGGGAGGGGAGGAGGTAGACTACAGAGGAAGAGGTGTGCAGAAAGAGCCCCCAGGAGGCAGCTCATTTTGCCTGTCTCACCTGGCCACGTGTGGACATGTTTCTTCACCTCCTCCACCCCCTGGTCTGGGCAGGCAGGGACTGTCATGGGTGTGTACAAGCTGGACCTTTGTTTTCTTCTCACCAACACTCCTGGCCACCTACCTTCCATGCCATCCCTAGGATCCCAGCATCCTCCCCTGGACCCTGGGCTCCATCCGCCCTGCTCTGGGTCTGAGGACCCAGCTGCATAGACTGGGGCAAATCCCTTCCTGGGGGCTGCCCATCTTGGAAGTTCTAACCTCCCCGTTAGTCACTGGCTTCATTTCCTCCCTGAGGTTCATCATGTCTGGTGCCTTGTGGCCAATCTCTGAACAAACACATCTACAGTCAGTGAGGAATCAAAGCTGGACCCCTCAGACCTTTCAGCTGTCTCCCAGCCACTTTTTGATGCCAGTCTGAACTGTCACTATTGGCAAGTCCAAGCCACCTGCCAGCCTGATTGCTCCTCAGGGAAAGCAATCCTCCTATCTCCAAATCCCTGAGTGGAGGGGCATGTAGGTTCCCTTGTACAGAACCGGAGCAATTGGTGCCCCCACCTGGGGCAGCAGACATCAGCCAAGAGAAAGCAGGAAAAGAGTGCCCTCTACAACTGGGTGTAACATTTTCCACCCTGGAGGGAGATGGTGGCATAAGGAGGGAAAACCTGGGCTGGGTGGCAGAGAACCTTGGAGAAGGGAGTGTCTGAAAAAGGGTAGCCCTTCAGGAGAAAGTTTTGCTTTGCAGTTAGAAGTCAGTAGACCTTGGGGGATTCAAAGGCCTCCTTGGAGGGTGGTGGGGGGACGTGGTGTCCCCACACTTTAAGGGAACTCACTCTGCCTCAGTATCTACTGTTGCTGGACACCTGTAGCCAACCGCAATTGAGTACTGGCTGTGTGCCTGGCACTGGGCTAGGCTCCCCACGAGCATCATTCCATTTAATTCTCCCAGTGTACTTTCCCCAGTTCCAGATGGGGAAACTGAGGCTGGGAGAGATTTAGGTGTCTTGCCTAGGATCTTATAGCTGGAAAGTTAGCCAAAGCTGCCTTCTGGTTCCAAAGTCCTTAAACATTCTACTCACAAAAGACTCCTGCTTACTCTTAGACCGGGAAACTGAGTCCCAAGGTGGGGAAGACACTTGTTCCAGTTGAGTGGTCACGACGCTTGAGAGAGTCCAGAGCACCATGCTCTTGGCAGGAGCCCGTGGGACTGCGTGGATCAAGACGAAGAACCAGGCCCCTGGGACCCTCCCTCTTACATCGGTCACTGGTGCCCTCCCCTTCCCAGCCTGCGGGCGGCTACCCACGTTGGCACCGGCCTAGGATCAGGAGGGCAGCCCTGGGTCCTCACCGCTCACCAGCCTCCAGACCGCGGAGCCCGGTGGGAAGAGAGGAAGGGCAGCGCGAGTCAGCGGGGGTGAGGGGCGGCAGGGTGGGCACTACCCCTGGGGCGAAGCTGTGATGCCGCTCAGCGCTGCGCAGCCAGTCGGAGCTGCTTCGTACTCAGACTCGGTCCTCTTTCTTACAGTGCAGGGGAAAGTCAGCCCCAGAGGGGAAGGTGCTCCCTCTCCCACGCTCGGTGTTGAGATAGCATGCTGAGATGGGCCAACGCAGCAGGCACGGAAACAGAGACATGGCCCGGGTGACCCCAGCTCTTTGGAGGGGCAAACTTCCTGGCTCAAAGTGGCAGGGGGTGGGTTCAAACTCCAGACTCCACGAAGCCCCAGTCCGTTTCTTCTCGCACCCCCGCCGAGAGTGCGCCCTAGTTTCCCCTTTCTGGGTGGGCTGCTCCGGGGTCCCCCAAACCGATGGCGCGGAGATGGGGAGACTGTCTTGGGCTCCCTACGTGGAGTGGATGCTTGTCTGGAACTCGAGTCAGTCAGGAACCCGCCAGACCTCCCCTTCCGCGTGGCCCGAGGGCTTGCTCAGGGTCAGCCTCCGCCCGCGCAGTCCAGGTGGCCCAAGCGGGGGCGCGGGGCCGCGGGAGCCCTGGGATGCCGCTCCGTTCCGAGCGCGCTGCGGCTCCGCTCCGGACCGCGCATCCACCCTCCCGGCGCGCCCCCAGGTGTGTGCGTTCCCGGGTGTCGCCGCAGAGCGCGGGGGGAGGGGGCCGGGA
>NW_007097662.1:595469-613913 GCF_000164805.1 Carlito syrichta
CCTCTGCGCACAGCCAGCCCGGCACCCACACGGCGGCAGGCGGGGCAGGGCGGCTGGGAGGCCGGGAGATGCCGGGCGGACGGCGCGCCAGCCGGACGCGCGCGAAGAGGACAGACAGACGTGTGTAGAGAATGACACACAGACGGGAGTGGGGAAAGCTGGCACGTGCGGGGAAGGGTGGACAGCAACATGTCAGGGAAGGACAGCGGACAGGTTGGACAGAGGCAAGCCTGGCTGGGTGTTTGAGCAGGGAAAGCCTGCCACAGGCAGAGATCAAGGGGCAAATGGAGAGGGGGTCGCAGCATGTTGGGCCCCTGGGAGGGGCGAACGAGCCGGCAGGGCCTCCTGCTCCCAGTTGCTAGCAGGTGAGTTCTGGGATGTCGGTTAGGCCTGGCTGAAGCCTACCTTCTGAGCCACCAGCTGGCCCATTTCCTTCACCCCTCACCCTGCTCTGTGCCCTTTGCCCCCACGATCCTCCTCCCCAGGGTGTGGAGCACAGCCCTGGCAGATGCAAACCTGCCTTGGGGAATGTCTGGCTCAGGGGAGGGTTCCAGGCTTCCAGGACCTGCTCTGCCCCCACCCTACTTTGGGGCCTTGGACAAATCCCAGCCCACACCCCAGGCCTCTCTTTCTTCATTGCTTTGGTTTATGGCACCCTACTATGTTGTGGTGCCCTGCATCACTGGAATCATTTATGCAATCTCCACTACTTGCCTGGGAGCCAGTGAGGGCAGCATCTGGGATGCAGGGGGCTGCACAGAGTGTGCACTCGGTAACTTGATAAATGAATGGATTAAATGCATTGTTGTGAACCTGTCTGAACCCCGTTTTGTTGACAAGAAAATTGGGGTTTAAAGAGGCAAGGAGGATCAAACCCAAAGGCTTGTCACCGACTTGAAAGTGATTCTCAAAAATAAAACATGATGACAAAGAGCTGAACATGTTGATGCTAAACCTTGGGGAAGCAGAGGAGCCATGGGAATGATGTGGAAGGGAAGTGAGCCAGCGGCTGGCCCTGCTGGCCCTGTGGGGAGGGTGAGGACACAGCAGGCTCGTGGAGAAAACAAACCTCACTCCACCCCAGTCCCGCCAGTTATCATAGGCTTCCCAGGGCAGGCAAGGGAGCTGCGTGGTGGAGGGCGTGGGTGGGAGAGGACACCTCCAGCCTCCTTTGGTAACTGGTCATTCTGGGCTCTGCCTCCAGCACCACTTACCTCTCCTCCTCCCCTTCTGGTCTATGTGGGGGATGGGGCCAGAATAAAGGGAAACATCTCTCAGAGAACTGAGAAAGGAGACCTGAGAGACCCTATGTCCACCCTCATGTACTTATTTTATGGATGAACAAATGGAGGGCTGGAGAAAGAAGGGGGTAGACCAGGACCAAAGAGCTAGGACTGGAGGTTCTAAGACTCCCAAGCTAGAGCTCTGCTCACTGTATGACTGACTATGCACAGGGTGACCTTGATCTCCCTGAGCAAGACACCCGCTGAACCTTTCAGGATGGATATGCTAGTTGAGTGGTTTTACCTGCAAGACTGTGTGTGTGTGTGTGTGTGTGTGTGTGTGTGCGTGCGCGTGTTTTGTGGTGCTGGTAGTGAGGCTCACTTTGAGTGAATCCTTGTGGAAGATTCTAGCCCTAAAGAGTTCATTCTCCTTCACTCCCAATTTGAGCATCATTGGTCTGGCAAATCTGGCTTGTTCTTCAGGCTGGACCCCCAAACTGTTTTCCAGTGGTGTTGGGTCTAGCTTTAGACAGCTGGATGATGACTGTGTGTCTACCTATCTGTGTCTATCTAGCCACCCACAAATGAATATTAGTGTAGGATACTTGGAAAATACCAAAAGGGGAAAGAAGAAAATAACCAATCACTCAATACTGAGTTTTCTTTTTTCCTTTCTTTCTAGTTGTATAACTCTACCTGTGTTCTTAAATGGGGTGAGCTTGCTGACAGATGTCTCCTCTCCTCTCCTATGTCACACCTTTAATGACTATGGTTGCTTATACTCACATACACACGTGTGTGTGTGTGTGTGTGTGTGTATGTGTTGCTAATCCCCTGTCACTGGGCATCTAGTTTGCTTCAGTTTTTTGCATTTCTAAACAATACTGCAATGGACATCCTCATGGGTTAGTTTGTACTTTCTACAATTATTCTTTATGTCTATAGGCACGTTGTAGTTCTTAGACTTTCTTCTGCATGGGGTCAGATTTGCAGGAGTGTCATCTCCTGGGCACCGGGGAAGCACAGTTGTATCTAGTGTTTGCTTGATCAAGGGTTGGGAAGGGCGGGTGGAAGGAGGAGCCTGGAGGAAATCATGCAGTCGCATCTCTGGACGGTGAGATGCTCAGACAGCCCCCAAGTGCTGGGCTGTAGGGACTTGCCCTAGAATGTGTTTTATGTTATTCTTGTCACTCCAAGGAAATCCCAAGGAATGTACTTTCTGTTTGTAGTGAACAAGGCCCATGATGTCATTCATCTGAAACAAAGCTCATGAGGTGGAGATGTTGAAGGGGCTTCCTGGGCCTGGTCAGCTCATACCTCCCCACTATCTTTCTTTTCTTTAAATCCTCTTTGCTTGACCACCTTGCCCCTCCCCTTGTGGTGGCCAGCTTGTCAATTTTGTTATTGAGAGGATCTTCTGATAGTAAGAATGGAAGAAGGGAGGGGGAAAGACCTTCAAGGTGTTCTGGCCTCTGGGTGGGATATCTGTCTAAACACTCATGAGGCTTTTTGGGAAGGTTATCTCTTGCTAACATACCCAAGTTACAGAAGTACTGCATGTCAAAAGGGTTTCCCCAGTCTTGAGTTACCTGATAAAGAACCCAACTCTCCATGTTACTTTGGCCTTGGGGGTGGGGAGCACACCATGCCCTAAAAAGGGAGAGGGGAACCTAGCCCATTAGCTCTGTGAAGATTTTTCCTCTTTCCATTGGATTTTTGCTAAAGGTCTGCTTGATCATATATTGGTAGCATTAAGGGGAGGACATGCAGGTTCATGCTGGTGGCGCAAGTTTTATGGGCGAGAGAGGGACCAGGGTCAGGGTTCTCCTAGAGTCCCCAAGCAACACTAAAAAATAGACATAAAGATTACTAGGTGTCCTTTTAATTGAATATTAGATGTTACCTGTTCCTATAAGGGTTTGTGGCTGTTGTGGTCTGCAGGTTGTTTTATTATTCTGTAAGTTACAGGAATCTGGTTATAATGCAAACTACTCTTGTCCATTGAGATGCAAATGAATTTTTCAGGTGGGCCAATTGATCTCTGGAGAGTGGGTGGGCTAAAAGCTATACATATATACATGCTCTTTGGATTCTCCTTTGAATTTTCTTACTGGTTCCCTCATTAATGAGTTAAATAAAATATTTGACATGTGTTCATTTTATATTTATATGATATTCATGGTTTTATTCTTTAAAAATATTTATTCTCTACCAGTGTAAGCTTTGAATTTCATCCAGATAGGGGAGCTTTGTCATTTGTTGGAGGCTTTAGGGCCTTGGGCCCTCCTCAGAAGAGAGAGAAATTAGTGTGGGCTTGGTCAGCCCTAGAGGCTTTCTGGGAGAAAGGGCCTTGAGGTAGAAAAACTTATAGAGCAGGGCATGAAGGCAGTGGCTTTCCAGGTCAGAGGGCAGGACCTGGGGTTAGGAAGGAATATGGAGGCAGGTGAAGAGGTGTGTCTGAATGAAGGGTGGGCTCTGAAGTGACAGGGGCCAGATGGGGGATGGGAGTGAGACTCCAGATAAAGGAGGCTATACTTGATGCTATAGGCAGCAGGGAGCCACTGCTGGCTTTTAAGGGAGGAAGGGTCTTAATGAAAAGGAGTCCTAGGGTCCTAGACTCTTCTGGGGATTTAATAACCTCTGACAATCCTTTCTCCTGGCTGGAGGAGCTGGGTTAGGCTGTTCCTTAAAACATTTTTAAAAAATTATGTTTAACATTCAGGGGATTCATGTGCGGGTTTATTAATGGATATATTGTGTGTTGTTGAGGTTTGGGCTTCTACTGAACCTATCACCCAAATTGTGAACACATTACCCAGTAGGTAGTTTTTCAACCCTTGCCTCCCTTCCTCCCCCCTTTAGGAGTCCCCAGTGTCTGTTGTTCCCATCTTTATGTCCATGTATAACTAGTGTTTAGCTCCTACTTATGAGTGAGAACATGTGGTATTTGACTTTCTGTTTCTGCGTTAATTCACTTAGAATAGCGGTCTCCAGCTTCGTTCATGTTACTGCAAAGGACATTATTTTGTTCTTTTTTTATGGCTGTGTAGTATTCTTTATCCAGTCTACCGTTGACAGGCACCTAGATTGATTCCATGTCATTGTTACTGTGACGAGTGCTGCGATAGACATGCAGGTGTAGGTGTCTTTTGGTAGAATGATTTCTTTCCCTTTGGTATTTACCCAGTTATGGGGTTGCTGGTTTGAATGGCAGTTCTAGTTTTAGTTCTTTGAGAAATGTTCAAACTGCCTTCCAAGGGGGCTGAATTAATTTCCATTCCCACCAATAGGGTATGAGTGTTCCCTTTTCTCTGCAACCTCACTAATGTTATTTTTTTGACTTTTTAATAATACCCATTCTGACTGATGTGAGATGGTGTTGCATTGTGGTTTTGATTTGCATTTCTCTGATGACTAGTGATGATGAGCATTATTTCATATGTTTGTTGACTGCTTGTGTCTTCTTTTGAGAAGTGTCTGTTCATGTCCTTTGCCCACTTTTTAATGGAATTGGTTTTTTCTTGCTGATTTGTGTAAGTTCTTTATAGATTCTGGATATCAGTAATTAGTCAGATGCATAGTTTGCAAATATTTTCTTTCTTTCTTTTTTTTTTTTTTCTGAGTTGGAGTCTCACTCTGTCTCCCTGGCTGGAGTGCAGCGGCATACTCTTGGCTACCACAGCCTCTACAGGCTGGACTAATCTGTCCTTCTACCTCAGCCTTCCAAGTAGCTGGAACCACAGGCATGCACCATCAAGCCCGGCTGATTTTTTGATTTATTGTAGAGATGAAGTCTTACCATGTTGCTCAAGTTGGTTTCGAACCCCTGAGCTCAGGCAATTCTCTTGCCTTCGCCTCCCAAAGTGTTGGGATCACAGGCATGAGCCACTGAGCCTGGCTTATTTTCTCTCATTCTATAGGTTGTCTGTTTACTCTGTTGATAGTTTATTTTACTATGCAAAAGTTCTTTAGATTAATTAGGCTCCCATTGTTAATTGTTGTTGTTGCTGAATTTGCTTCTGAGGTTTTAGTCATAAATTTTTTGTCTAAGCCAATATCCAGAAGAGTATTTCCTGGGTTTTCTTCTGGGATTTTTTAATAGTTTGAGGTTTTACATTTCAGTCTTTAATTTATCTTGAGTTAATTTTTGTATATGGTGAGAGGAAGGGGTCCAGCTTCATTCTTCTGCATGTGGTTAGCCAGTTATCCCAGTGCCATTTATTGAATAGAGTGTTTTTTCCCTATTGTTTACTTTTGTCAACTTTGTTTAGATCAGTTGGTTGCAGGGATGTGGCTCTATTTCTTGGCTCTCTATTCTGTTCCACTGGGCTATGTGTCTATTGTTGTACCACTACCACGCTGTTTTGATTACTATAGCCTTGTAGTATAGTTTAAAGTCAGGTAATATGATGCCCCAGGCTTTGTTTTTTGCTCAGGATTGCTTTCTGGCTGCCCCTTTCTGTCTCCCCTTAGGAGGGAAGCCTCCCTTCCAGGACCCTGGGATAGGTCTTCTGGTGCTACAGTATACAAGGCAGTCCCTCCTTTCCTATCCCCAGGGCTCCTTTGGGGAAACTTATTTCTGGGCCTACTTGAAGATCTGTATTCAAGGTAGAGCTTATTCCAGGATAATCTGACTGGGAGCTTTGCTGCTGCTGCTCCCAGCCCAGTCCTGACATCTCCATTTTATGTGCCAGACATGCGCACAAAGAAAGAACACTTAACCCAATCTTTGGAGGTCAGAAAAGGCTTCTTTGAGTGTGTGCTTCTTAAGATGAGCTAAAATTTCAATTAAGATTTCCCCAGATGGTTGGAATGGGGTAAGATGTTCCAGGAGAGGGAACAGCTTGTGTGTCCAATGGTCATATAGGTATTGAGAGACTGAGGTGATTTCAGGGATACAGGTAGAGTATCAGGAGTAAAGTGCAGTGTGAATGAGTGTTGTGAGGTAAGAGGGGGAAAGCCGGTTCTAAAGGCCTCAAATGACAGGCTGAAGGACCTTTAAGAAGGGGGTGACATTGTCAGGTTTGTGTTTTAGAAAGCTCTTTGGCTGCCATGTGGAAATTGGAGTGGGGTATGCATGTGCAGATGGGAGCAAATGGTCCAGCTTCTGCAGAATGAGGACTTAGGACTCTCTGGGACCAGCATTTAGGGTCAGCCCACGCCTCCACATTTGGCCTGGACCCCAACCTAGTTGTTATCCCACTTACCCTGTCAAGGCTGAAGTAAGGGCAGCCAGGCTGAGGATTGTGGACATGAGGAAGATCCAGGGGTTCTCCATTTTCCAGGTGACATGCATTACCCTCACCAAAGGCTTTAGTCTTATGGTGATCTCTTTCCAGCTCTCAGGCTGCCAGGAACTTTCATCAATTGCTTACTGGCTTGTCTGTCAAGGTCACCAGGGAGTGTCTCAGTTCCATGCCCTACTTTTCTGCCTCTTCAATTTGCATCCACGAAGCCCATTAACTTCCCATCAGTCATGCCAGGATGTTTCCTCTAACCCTGTGAAATCTCCATCCTGGTGGCTTGCAGCCCAGGTAGAGCTGCTACAGTGAGTCAGATATGATCCCAGCCCTCAAAAATCTTATATCAGGGATGTAAGGCAGATGTTCTATTGGTCTGGCCAAGGAGCACCAGTGTGTGGAAGGGGAAACAACTCAGGCTGCAGAGTTGGGTGGACTTGGGTTTAAGTCTTTGCTCTGCCACACTAGATGTGTGATCTTTGGCAAATCACTTTGCTTCTTCAGAGCTTCAGTTTCTTCATCTGTGGAATGGGAAAAATAATACTAACGTATCTTAGTTTAGATTTATTTGTTTATTTTTAGAGTTGAAATCTCACTATATTGTCCAGTCTGGTCTCAAACTCCTGGTTTCAAGTGATTCTCCTGCCTCCTGAGTTACTGGGATTACAGACGTTAGCTACCACATCTGGCTCAGATTTTTTGGGGTAGTAACTAATGGGAACCAATTTAAGCAAAAAAAAAAAAAAAAGAGAGAGAGAGAAAGAGAGAATTACTAGAACCCTCAAAGCCATAGGACTAAGTCTGAGGTTTTTGAAGCCTTGGAGTGAGAACAGAGGAAGCAAAGAGGAACCTAGGTAAAAGTTGGCCTCTTGTCTCTGTTTCTCTGCTCAGTCACTGCATTTTTATCTCCCTGCAAACTTCTTTCTCTATTATTCTGTAAAAATTAAATTAATTAAAATAAAATAAAAAGTCACACTGCAGCTTGGGAGTGATTTTAAAGCACCTCAATTCTAGCCATAAGCGGGACTAACTGGCTATCTTTCAACCACAAGTCCAAATTCCCAAGAGAGAATCTTATTGGCCAAGCTGCATTAGATACCCACCCCTGGTCCAACCAAAAGCTTAGGATGATATAACACAAACATGACAGCTAGTGGACACGTGCATGGGTTGTTCTAAGAGAAAGTAGGACTTGTGAGCTGGGCCAAATCCCTGAAGGTATCTCCTATGACACCTCACAGGTTTGTTGGAAAGATTAAATAGGATAATGAATGCAAACATTTGGCATAGTGCCTGGTATATACAAAGGGCTCAATACATTATAGCTGCTGTTATTTATTAATTGTTCTATTTAACAAGCATTTCTTGAGTGCCTGGTTTGTACTGGATATTATACTAGATCCCGAGGATGAAGGACTGGGTGACATAGACAAAGCTTGAAAATTGAGTGTAATACATGTAAAACTATTTTTGTCGGGATTGAATGTAATAATGTATGTAAAATGTTTATACAATTCCTGATACACAAAAAAGTCTCAAATGTCTGTGTCTACTTGTAAAAGAGCAAAGGAAAAACATTGCTTGTGGCTTTTCTATTTGTTTTCTGCTCCCTGGTCTTAGGACTAAGACATCTTTGGTTATAAAAATAGATTTCAGCATTCAAATTACTGTCAGCTACCAGACTGACAGTTTTCAGATGCTGCATTTGAGTCTAATTTAAAAGTTTAGAAAAAGGATGTTGGCATCTCCTGAACTTAAGCACTTGAATTATTAACAAATTTTAACTTGGGTAAAAATACCCATATGCAATCCTCGATCGTCTTTATTTTTCTTACCAAAAATGGATGGACCTGCCCATCTACAGAAGAGTAAGTTGTGGCAGAATCACAGAACGAAGTACTCTATAGCAACAAGAATGAACGTATTACAATGACAAGCAACAATATGATGACTCACCAACACAGGCTTGAGTGAAAGCAACCAGATACAAGATGATTCCAATTATATAAAGTTCCAAAGCAGGAAGAGCAGGTCGATGGTGTTGGAAGACCGTGCCGTGTCTACCCTTGGGGGTAAGGTAGTGACTGGGAGGGGGCTTTGGGCTTGCCAGTAATGCTGTTTTTTGAGCTGGGTGCTGGGTACATAGGTGTATTTCATTTGTGCAAATTTACTGAACAGTACATTTATGTGTTTTTAATGTATGCATCCTATACTCTAATGAAAAAAAGTGTCCCATCTTTATGCATTTACCCAACTGAGGCAAGAGAGTTAGGCTTCCAGTTTGAAGATGGAGGAGGAATGTGGGATTCCAGGCAGAGGGGGTGAAGGGAAAGGAATTAACATTTATTCAGTCTATGGGAGAACTTCCTTTCCAGGTTCAGGAACAAAAATAGTTTCATTCCTTTCAAACAATAGGGTTTTGGGTTTTTTTTGCTTATTTTAATGTATTTCTTGAATTTTGTGAATTTTGCAACAGAGTGTTTGCTACTTAAAGTCTTTTTTGGGGAGGGGTTCACCTCTGGCAGGTACAGGAATTGTGCTTTTTGGTGTCATCCTGGACTTTTATTTCCTATTCTTATTTTTCCTTTGTCCCAATTCACTCACTTAATTTTTTTTAACTGTACTGTGTGTGTTTCCTTTGTCCTGATTCACTCCCTGATTGAAAAAAAAAAAAAGAAAAAGATGAGTGGCTATTTCCTCAGTCCCTATTTACTTACTTATTAGAGAAAACATACTTTGCATGTATTTTCTTTTTTTTTCTGAGTTGGAGTCTCACTCTCTCGCCCAGACTGGAGTGCAGTGGCTGCTCCCAGCCACTGCTGCCTCGATCTGCTGGGCTCCGGTTTTCCTTCCACCTCAGTCTTCCAAGTAGCTGGAACTACAGGCACACGCTCCACGCCTGGTTAATTTTTTGATTTATTGTAGAGATGAGGTCTCGCCAAGTTCCTCGGCGGGTCTCGAACTCGTGGGTTCAGGCAATCCACTCACCTCAGCCTCCCAAGCGCAGGATTACAGGTTGAGCCACCGAGCCTGGCTTATGCATGTATTTTTAAGTGACTTTGATTCTTGTGTGAAGAGGATGGCATATGAATAAAAAAAATGATGCTGAATTTTTTTTTGCTTAAAAACATTTATAGAAAACCTACGTGTGTGTGTGTGTGTGTGTACATCTCCACAGTTCATTTTGGAGGATAAACAGGGAAAGGCCATGATTCAGGGGAAGTAGTGGCTGACCCAGCACTTCGGAGGTAGGTGCCAAATATTCTTTTTTTCATTGGAACAAAATTATTTTATTATTTTTTTAAATCAATATTTTTTATTATGATATTGTGGGGTACAGTTAAGGGTTAGGTATACAAATATGCTTTGGTCAGGCACCCTTGTTGATAACAGGTGTCTCTCCATCCCCGGACAGATATTTACTACCGTTAATCCCATCTTCCTTCCCCTCCCCGCCCCCATAGTTTCCCACCACTGTCAGTCATTTTCTTATAGTATTACACTGGATGTTCACTGGATGTGAGTGAGAACATGTGATACTCAGATTTTCACATCTGATACTCAGATACTATGTGAGTGAGAACATGTGATACTCAGATCTTCGTTTCTGTGAGAGATCACTCAGTATTATAGACTCTAGTTCCATCCAGGTTGCTGCAAAATTCATGATTTTGTTCTTTTTTATGGCTGCGTAGTATTCCATTGTGTATATGTACCACATTTTTTTAATCCAGTCCTCTTTTGATGGACAACATGGTTGCTTCCAGGTTCTTGCTATTGTGAACAGTGCTGCAGGTATCTAATAAACATACGTGTGCAGGTATCTTTTTTATAGAGTGATTTGAGTTCTTCAGGGTATATTCCCAGTAGGGGGATTGTGGGATCATATGGGAGGTCAATATTTAGAGCTTTTAGGAATCGCCATACTGTTTTCCACAGAGGTTGTACTAGTTTGCACTCCCACCAACAGTGTAGAAGTGTTCCCTTTTCGCCACACCCTCTCCAGCAACTGTTATTTTTTGAGTTATTGATAATTGCCATTCTGACTGGAGTTAGGTGGTATCTCAGTGTGGTTTTGATTTGGTGCCAAATATTCTTATGAGGTATTGGCTAGCAGGGGATAAGGCGAGAACACAGAGGAACACACACAATTTCTGCTTTCTCTAAGTTCTAGAAAGCACAGAGATGACCATTCTGGACTGTCTCAGGAACTCTGAGTTTGGAGCCAGAGGACCGGGGTTCAAATTCCCCCTTGCCTATTTACTTGCTGTGCATTCTGGAACAAATCATTTGTCCTTTTAGAACAGCAGAGGGGGTCTCTTTCAGGTATCTCCTGGGCCTGGGGTCTCCTCTGCAGCATCTTCAGTCTGTTGCTCCCTCCACTGAATCGACTAGTGCGGTGTGATGGGAACTTTTTGATCCTTGCCTATCCTTTCTATACCGGCCACCTCTTTCAGAGTTCCCAGTGACTCTTGGGAACTCAAGAATGTCTCCATGTCACCTGCATATATCCACAATACTCAGAAGAACAGGGAATCCCTGAGCCCAACGTGACTGTTGTGGGGGCTCTACTGCCCCGGGTCTGCTCCTCGTAGGCAGGCACTAGGAAAGCTGGCTAAGCCTTTCTGCTATTTGTTTTGAGTTGACCATTGTGGACTTGCAATGCTGTTGGGAAAGTTGTTCCCGGCAAGAATGATAACTGTGTCATCTGAATGCATTATAGCATGTGAACAATGGACACCTCTGGCCCAGAGCTGCTGAACTCTTGCACATGGGGAAAGGCAGGGAGGCCTGATGTTCAGAGAAGGCTTGTGAATTCTGGCCTATGGGGTAGAAGCTGTTTCCTCAGCATCTCTATTTGGATGGTGCTCTTGTCCATTTCCACTCTCACACAATGTGAATGTGCTGTGGACATTCTGCCCCCTAAAGCAGGGCACTGACTGGCCTCATTTTAACCTTTCCTCAACTCAGACTCTTGAGGAAAGCACACTTCTCCACGCTGCAGCCTCAGGAACCTCCTTAAGCCACACTTGTTGAAGTCCTTTAGGGACTTCCCAGTGCTGCAGGATCAAGTCCACAGGACCTTGTAGCTCAACAGTCAAGGTCCTTTCTGATCTGGTGCCTGCCAGCCTCTCTAGTTTCAATTCCAGCCATTCTCCACCTTAACCCCTGGGCTCAAACCACCTCTAACACCCAAACACTCCCTTCTTTGGAGGCTTCCAGGACCTTGTCTTCCCACCGGTTGAATGAGTAGCTTCTTTATCTGAGGTCCCGTAGTACACCTCACATTTCAATACGATAGAAGTCACATAAACAATTTTTTTCTTTTGTGTTTGTGCATACTTGTCTCCCTGTTTGTGAACCATTGGAGGGTAGAAACCTGAGTCCTGCCCTTCAAAGGACTGTTGATTTCAGTACTGTTCCTCATCTTGGGGTCTAGCTCAGGGCTCCACAAACATTTGCTGCACTATGGAGTTGGATCATAAAGTTGCCAGCGATTGTGCTGGAAAAAGGGGCTGCTTCTCAAGGTTCTTCAGGTGTGAGGGCCTATCTGCCCTTGCACTAAATGGCTCCAACCTGCTGTACTAGTTCTTTCTCTCTTCCTGTCAGTTCTCAGCATGGCACTTCTAGTTCTCTTCCTCCTTCCGTTTGAGATATCCAAGCTTCATGGAAGAACAGTAGATTTTTGGACAGCTCAGCAAAACCAGGTTTGGTGGGAATGACTTCATTCTTACCAGGATGTTGCTGGTTGTGTGGCAGTACTTTAAAAGATGAAACAAAGCACTCTCTTTATTTTAAGATAATTTTAGACATACAAAAAAATTACAAAAATAATATAGAGAGTTCATGTGTACCCTTCACCCAACTTCCCCTAATGTTTACAACTTACATACCCATGGTACAATGGTCAAAAACAGAACATTGACCTTATTGGGATACTATTATTGTATCTCATGCAAATTTCACCAGTTTTTCTCTGATGTTCTTTTTCTGTTTCAGGCTCTGATTCAGGGTCCCACATTGCTCATGGCTGTTGTGTCCCCTCAGACTTTTCCAATTTGAAACAGTTCCTCATTCTTCCCTTATTCTCATGGCTTTTTCTCCTCTGATGGGTACTGATCAGTTCCATAGAAGCTCTTTATTTGTTTCCTGTTCCCGGCTGACTTCCAGATGATGAAGTTCCTGGAGGCCTTCCTGTAGAATGGGTCCTGGATAAGTATTTCTTTTTCTTTCCTCCTCTTGTTGTCCTTGCCTTCCCTGGGATTTTCCAGAAAAAAGAGTCAATTAGAGAAGAAGGCATTATGAGGAGGTGATTAATGTTTCTTGACCTTGGGTGTTTGTCTCACTGTCATAGTCAGAGTTCCAGATTGCATCTTCGATTATGCAATTAGCCATGCACGTTGACCTTGACCTCAGGCTAGAGACAGATTCTTTCTTGCTCCTCCTACTTCTCTGCATATCTTATACCATCTCTGGTGCACACTTCTTTGGAGTCATATTCTCTGAGACACCTCTTCCAGGCCTGCTGGGAAGAGTGCGAAGTGGATTTGGGAAAGGAGGGAACATATGCTGAGTCTTATAACCCCTATGTACTCACTGATAGGATCATGTGGCCCATAAGATTAGGGGCAGGAGATTAGGCCTATAAGAGGAGTCAGCTGTGGTAAAAGAGTCAATCAGTTCAGCTCCCATCACATTCAAAAAGTTGTCCTCCAATGAATCTGGGCTTTTCTGAGGGATGATGGAAAAACATGCTAGAACCCATTCACAGTAATTCATCAATTCACTCAAATATTAATTCACCTGTTTATTTGACCAGAGCAAGTTCTGGTTGGTTATTATTATTATTTGTCATTGCTGTCCTGATTTTGTTGTTGCTAGTATGGGGACATAAGGATGAATCAGATGCTGGCCCTGCCCTCTGGGTGCTCATAGAGAGGGAGCTCATGGGTGATCTCAGTCATGTGACAAGGGCTTTGTCGGAGGGATGTGTTGTGTTTGTGGGAACAGGGAGAAGGAATGACTTAATTGTGACAGGGAAGCGCAGTGGATGGGGCAGGTGATGCTAAAGGATTTAGAACACCTAGGCAGACAAGCAGGGAGGAGACTAGTGGTTCAGGTAGAGGGAAAGGCCTGGAGTGGAGAATGCCTATGGCTACTTGGAAGAACTGAAAACTTCCCATACTTTCATTCATTCATCCATCCACTACTCTGGGCCAGGTGCTGTACTGGGCACAGGGTCCACCAAGGTGAGACCAACCTAGCCCTGCCTAAGGGTCTCCAAGTCGGGAAGATGGACAATTATGGTCAGAATAGAAGTATACACAGGTAACTTATGGAGGGGGGGATGATGGTGCTATGGTCTGAATGTCCTCCCGTGTGTTGAAACCTAATCCCTATTGCATAGGTATTAAGACATGGGGCCTTTTGGGAAGGGATTAAGTGATGAGGGCTCTCCCCTCATGAGTAGATTAGTGCCTTATCAAAGGGCTGGAGGGAACTAGCTTAGGCCCTTTTTGCTCTTCCATCTTCCAACATGTGAAGACACAGCATTCACCCCTTTTGCCATGTAAGGATGCAGCAAGGAGGCCCTTACCCGACACAGAATGTCAGTGCCTTGATCTTGGATGTCCCAACCTCCAGAATTGTGAGAAACACATTTCTATTGTTTATAGATTACCCAGTCTGTGGCATTTTGTTATAGCAGCACAAACGGACTAAGACAGATGGGCAAGGGAGGCTTCTTACAGGAGATCTTTGCAGTTTGACTTAAGGAGAAACTGAGCAAGTGGAGAAACAGGATGGTCACTCTTTACAGAGAGAATAGCATGTGCAAAGGCCTAGAGGTCACTCATTAATTCATTCACTCGTTATATTCACTTATTCAACAAGTATGTATTGAATGCCAGCTGTGTGTCTGGACTACGCACAGAGATGATGAAATGAACGATTGTGGTGCTTACTACCTAATGGGATATTTCAGTCAGCTTAGGCTGTTATGCTAGTGAAAAACAACTCCTCAAGATCAGTATCTATGTCAATGAAGTTTTATTTTTAGCTCATGCTGTATTTTCATTGCTGGTGGCAGAGGTAAGAGAGATGGTAGAACCATGTGTTGGTTCTTTTTAAAAAATTTTTTATTTTAAAGATGTGGGGTACAATTCAGGGTTAGGTATACAAATTTTCATTATGCAGGTACCCTTGTTGATGAGGTGTATCCTCCCCTCCCCTGGCAGATTCCCACTACTGCTAATCCTTTTCTTATAGTATTATGATAATTGTTCAAGGCCTGCTTATGAGTGAGAACATATGATACTCAGTTCTTTGTTTCTGTGATCGATCACTCAGTATTATATACTCTAAGTCCATCCAAGTTGCTGTGAAGTTCATAATTTTGTCCTTCTTTATGGCTGCATAATATTCCATCATATATATGTACCACATTTTAAAAAATCCAGTTCTCTTTTGATGGGCAGTGGGGTTGGTTCCATGTTTTTGCTATTGTGAATAATGCTGCAATAAACATGAGTGTACAGGTATCTTTTTTATAGAGTGATTTGAGTTCCTCTGAGTATATTCCCAGTAGGAGGATTGTGGGATCGTATGGAAGGTCGATTTTTAGAACTTTTGGGAAGTATTCCCTTTTTGCTGCATCCTCTCCAGCATCTGTTGTTTTCTGAGTTATTGATGATGACCATCCTGACTGGAGTTAGGTGGTATCTCAGTGTGGTTTTAGTTTGCATTTCTTTGATGACTAGTGAGGCTGAGCATTTTTTTCATGTATCTGTTGGCTTCTCATATGTCTTCTTTTGAGAACTGTTTATTCATATCTTTTGCCCACTTTATAATGGGTCTGTTTGCTTTTTTCTTTTTGACACGTTTGAGTTCCTTGTAGATCCTAGATGTTAGGCCTTTGTCAGATATACAGTTTGTAAATATTTTTTCCCCAGTCTGTGGGCAGTTTCCACACTCTCTCCATGGTTTCTTTGGTTTTGCAGAAGGTTGTTAGTTTGATGAGGTCCCACTTGTGTAGTTTATCTCTTATGGCCTGGGCACTTGGGGTTTTGATCAGGAATTGGTTGCCAGTTCCAATTTCCATAAGGATGTCTCCTGTATTCTCTAAGGTTTTTATAGTTTGAGGCTTTATGTTTAGGTCTCTGATTCATTTAAGTTGATTTTTCTGTATGGGGACAGGTAGGGGTCTTGTTTTAATCTTCTGCATCTGGTCAGCAGTTTTTCCAGCACCAATTATTGAATAGGTCCTCCTCTCCCCAGTGGTTGATGGCAGAGGCTTTGTTGAAGATGAGTTGGTTGAGAAATTGATGTTTTGCTTCTGGAATCTCTATCCTGTTCCATTGGTCTATATGCCTGTTCTTGTACCAATACCAGACTGTTTTGATTATTGTAGCTTTATAATAAAGCTTAAAGTCTGAGAGCATGATGCTTCCCACTTTTTTTTTTCTTGCTGAGGATTGTTTTGGCTATCTGTGGTTTTTATGTTTCCATATGAATTCCTGTATTGTTGTTTCCAGGTCTGAGAAGGATGTTGCTGGTGATTTAAGGGGTATTGTGTTAATCTGTAGATTGCCTTGGGTAGGATGAAATTTTTAACAATGTTGATTCTTCCAGTCCATGAGTATGTACCATTTTTCCATTTGTTTGTGTCATCTTTCATTTATTTGAGAAGTGTTTTGTAGTTTTCATTGTAAGGATCTTTGATTTCTCTGGTTAAGAAGATACCACGGTATTTCATTTTTTTGGTGTGGCTACTGTGAATGGGATTGTGCTTTTTATTTGGGTTTCTGTTTGTTTATTGTTGGTGTATAGGAATGAGACTGAGTTTTGCACATTTATTTTATATCCTGAAACTTTGCCAAAGTCCTTTATCAGTGCAAGGAGGTTTTTGACAGATTTTCCTGGGTTTTTGAGGTAGAGAATCATGTCGTCTGCAAAGAGGGATAACTTGACTTCCTCTTTTCCTGCTTGGATACCCTGATCTCAATCTCTTGTCTGATTGCTTTAGCTAAGACTTCCAAAGCTAGACCCTAAATCTGTCCAAGTTGCTGTGAAGTTCATAATTTTGTCCTTCTTTATGGCTGCATAATATTCCACCATGTATATGTACCACATTTTTTTATCCAGTCCTCTTTTGATGGACAGCATGGTTGATTCCATGTTTTTGCTATTGTGAATAATACTGCAATAAACATGCATGTGCAGGTATCTTTTTCATAGAGTGATCTGAGTTCCTTTGGGTATATTCCCAGTAGGGGGATTGTGGGATCATAGGGGAGGTCAATTTTTAGAACTTTTAGGAATCACCACACTGTTTTCCACAGAGGCGGTACTAGTTTACACTCCCACCAACAGTGTAGAAGTGTTCCCTTTCGCCACATCCTCTCCAGCATCTGTTGTTTTTTGAGCACCTGCATCCCAGGAATGAAGCCTACTTGGTCATGGTGAATAATTTTTGAGTTGTGTTGTTGGATCTGGTTTGCTAGAATCTTGTTGAGAATTTTAGCATCTATATTCATCAAGGATATTGACCTGAAGTTCTCTGTCTTTGTTGTGTCTTTACCTGGTTTGGGTATTAATGTTATGTTAGCTTCATAAAATGATTTGGGGAGAATTCCATCTTTCTCGATTGCCTGGAATACTTTCATTAGGATTGCTATTAGCTCCTCCTTGTATGTTTGGTAGAATTCTGCTGGAAAGTCATCTGGCTCAGGGTTTTTTTTTTTTGGTAGGTAGTTTTCTTATGACATAGTCAATTTCCTGGGTTGTTATTGGTCTATTTAGGGTCTTGATTTCTTCTTGTTTCAACCTGGGGAGGTTGTGTGATGTAAGAAAGTTTTCCATTTCATTTAGATTTTCAAGTTTGTTTCCATGCAGGTGTATATAGTAATCTTTGATAATCTTTTGTATTTCTTTGGGGCCAGTTGTGACTTCATCTTTTACATTTCTGATTGTGCTTATTTGGGCTTTTTCTTGGTCAGTCTAGCTAGGGGTCCATAAATCTTGTTTATTCTTTCAAAAGACCAGCTTTTGGTTTCATTGACTTTTTTATATTATATTTTTGTCTTCTATGTTGTGAATTTGGATTTTTATTTTGGTGATCTGGATTCTTCTGCTGTAGTTAATGTTTTTGTGGTCTTGCTTTTCCAGCTTCCTTAGGTGATTTGTTAGGTTGTTAGCTTATGATCTTTCAATTTTCTTCATGTGTATTGGTAGAGATATGAATTCCCCTCTTAGGACTGCTTTCATAGCATCCCAGAGATTTTGGTAAGATATTTTTTCATTGTCATTTGTTTCCAAGTGTCTTTTAATCTCTGTTTTGATTTCTGTGTTGACCCAGGAGTTGTTTAGCATCATGGTGTTTAGTGTTCATGTTTTTGTGGGTTTGGGGGGAACTTCCCTGGTGTTGATATTTATTTTTATTCTACTGTGGTCTGAGAAGGTGCATGGCAGAATTTCAATCTTATGCAATTTGTTTATGCTTGGTTTATGGCTGAGAATGTGGTTGATCTTAGAGTATGTTCCATGTGGTGACGAGTAGAATGTATATTCTGTGGTTGTTGGGTAGAGTGCTCTGTAGGTATCAATTAAGTCCATTTGGTCAAGTGACACATTGAGGTTCCAGATCTCCTAGTTGACTTTTTGTCTTGATGATCTGTCTAAGGTTGTTAGCGGGGTGTTTAAGTCTCCAGATATGATAGTGTTAGAGTCAATGTCTTTTTTAAGTTTACCTAGAAGCTGCTTTATGAAAGTTGGTGTGCCTATGTTGGATGCATATATGTTTGAGATGGATATTTCTTGTTGTTTGATTGAATCTTTTATCATTAGGTAGTGATCTTCCATATCTTTTTAAATTTTTGATGCTTAAAGGATATTTTGTCTTGATATTAAGATCTCGACTCCTGCTTTCTTTTGTGTTCTGTTTGCCTGAAATTTTGTTTCCCATCCTCTTTTTTTTTTTTTTT
>NW_007097662.1:613933-626250 GCF_000164805.1 Carlito syrichta
TTTTTTTTGAGTTGGAGTCTCACTCTGTCACCCAGGTTGGAGGGCAGTGGCATGCTCCTGATCACTGCAACCTTGACCTGCTGGGCTCAGGTGATCCTTCCACTTCAACCTTCTTCTTATTTTGAGTCTGTAAGTGTCCTTTCTGGTGAGATGAGTCTCTTGGAGACAATGTATTGTAGCCTTATGTTATTTTATCCAGTTTGCTGTTCTATGTCTTTTCAGTGGTGCATAGTCCACTCACATTCAGGCTAATTATTGAGATTTGAGAGTTTATCCCCGTAATGAAGTTTTTATAGAGTTTGTTGTTGTTGCTGCTATTTGTTTGTTGTCTTTCTTTTGATTTTTGGGTTGATTCATGTATGTTTTCAATCTTTTTCCTGCATTCTTGTGAAGGGCATTGTTGTTCTTTTTTTCCCTTTCTTCTGTGTTTAATACTTTCTTAGGAGTTTCTTGTAGAGCTGGTCTGGGGGCAGCGTAAACTCTTAGGGATTGAATATCTGGGAAGGATTGTAATTCTCCATCACTGATGAAACTTAGCTTAGCTGGGTAGGTAATTCTTGGTTGAAATTGCTTATCTTTGAGAACTTTGAAGATTGGGCTCCAAGCTCTCCTAGCCTGAAGTGTTTCTGTAGATAAATCTGCTGCTATTCTAATTGGTCTTCCCTGCTAGGTAGTCTGACCTTTCTCTCTTGCTGCCTTTAGAATATTTTATTTTATACCTACTTTGTGTAGGTGAATTACTATGTGTCTTGGAGTTGGTCTCATTTGTCGTCTTGCAGGGGTTCTCTGAATCTCTTGTGTTTGAATGGTCATGTCACTGATGAGATGAGGGAAATTTTCTTGGATAATTCCATGGAATGTATGCTCCAGAGTGGTCTCTGTTCTGTATCTGCTTCAGGGATTCCAATTAATCTTAGGTTTGGCCTCTTGAAATAATCTCCCATCTCTTGGAGGTTTTGTTCTGTCTTTTAAAGTTTATTTTCTATGTTTTTAACAGTTTGGGTTAGTTGTATATTTTGATCCTCAAACTCTGCGATTCTTTCTTCTGCTTAGTTAATTCTGCTTTCCATGCTTATCAGTTTGTTATTTATTTTATTCACTGTATTCTTTATTGCTGTTATCTCAGTTATCAACTCCTTCATTCTTTTCTCTTGTCTTCTCTCATTTCTATTTATTCCCTCTATTAATATCTTGATATCTGGGTTTGTGGTTTGAGACCAGTCATTCTGGGGGCTCTTCATTGTTTGAGTTCTGGAGTCTGTATTCTCAGTGGCTGACCTCCTAGGGTTCTGTGTGAGACTCATATTCTTCCTTTGGTTTTTCTTCATTTGTGTATGTTTTCCTCCCTCTTTTTAACCTATTATTTAATTCTGTTGTTCATTGATAGGGGGATAGCTTTTATTTCTGTTTGCTCAATCTCCTATTCTTTTTTATGTAGATCCTCTGGTTTTGTTCAATTCTGAGACTGGTCTGGGGGTGGGGGCCTGTGCTTTTTGCAGTTTTGAGATTTAATTAAGGGCAGAGCTGTGATTCAAAAGCTATTGCGATCTCAGTATCTGCTGACAGGTGTGTGGGCCCCCTGGAACCCCTTAACCACTGCCTTACAATCTGTCCATGCAGTGGGGGTGTCTGTTTGCCCCCTGGAAGCAAAATGACATAAGAAAAGGGAGAAGAGTGGAAAAAGCAAAGAGGATGACAAAAGGGAGGTAGAGAGAGAGAGAAGAAGAAGAGAAAAAGCAGAAAGGCATACCAACTAATGAATAAACAGAGAGACAAACAAAGACAGGAAAAACAAAAAAGACAAAAACATATAGACAATTATAGAAACAAACAAACAAAAGCCCTCTTGTTGGTGTACTCTCCCTCAAAAATACCCATACATAAACAGAAAATCTAAGAAAAACAACATTAAAATAACAAACAAGCAAAAAAATGTAAACAAAAACAGAAAGAAAGAGAGAGAAAAAAACTAAAACAAAAACAAACAAGAAAAAAAAATTGCTCTCTGTCTGTTTCTGTGACAGCAGGTTCCTTTCAGACCTCTGCCTTAGGGAGCAGCTCTGATCTCTAGCCCTTCCTTTTGCTCTCATTGCAGGCTGATAGGGTTGCTCTCAGTGTGGGTCAGATGCCCCATGGACTACTGTGGGAAGAGGATGGATCAGATTTGGACTCACCCTACTTCCTGTTGCTGTTGCTGTCAAGTCTCCCACTCAGATCTGATGTGTCTGTGCCAGTTCCAGCGTGGGGGAGTGACATCTGTCTCTTCAAGTCTGATGAGAAGATAGCCTCTGGGTCCCAAGATGGAGGCTGCACAGAGCTGGGTGAGGCAATGCAAGCCTCTGCCTGGTCCTGGAACTAAGAAGATGGCGCTCATCAGCATCTGGTCACCAACGTTGGAGCTTTATTCCAGATTTCCTTGACCAGCCATCTCTATGGATCCTCCTGCTTGTGCCTGGAATGCTACTGCAGGTGATGGCATGGACTGGGTGACAGGTGGTAAAGGGAAGTTTTCTCTGCTGTCTCCTCTCAAGAGAGCCCTGAGAATGGCAGACAATTCTGTGTACCTGGGTCTCCAATCTCAGGACAGTGGTGGTTGTAGTCAACTCCAGAGGAGAGCCCCGGGTGCATGAACCTGAGTCTCATCTCAGACAGATTTTCACTCACCCACCGGCACACACCCACTCATGCAGAAAGTCTTTTTTTTTGAGTCAGAATCTCACTCTGTCACCCAGGTTGGTGTGCAGTGGCACACTCACGACCACCCCTGTGTCAACCCACTGGGCTCAGGCGATCCTTCTGCCTCAACCTTCCAAGTAACCAGAACCAAAGGTGTGTGCTACCACACCTGGCTAATTTTTTTAATATATTGTAGAGAAGAGGTCTCACCAAGTTGTCCAGGCTGGTCTTGAACCCCCAGGCTCAGCCAATCCTCTTACCTTGGCCTCCCAAAGTGCTGGGATTACAGGCTTGAACCACTGCATGTGGCTTCACACAGAGAGTTTTTATGGGCGCTTGTTTTTGAGGAGATTCTCACAGTTTGACCTGTTCCATCGCCATCTTGCCCCCATGTGTTGGTTCTTAAAGTTTCTGCTCTGAAGTGTGATGTATCTCCTCCATTCACATCTGTTTTGATGAGGTGAGTCACGTGACCAAGCATGACATAGGTGGGTCAAGGATACATAACTCTCACAAAAAGGGCAGTGAATATTTTGACCAATAGTATACTCTATCTTATGTCTGAGGAAAGACTAATAGCTTAACTGACTAGAATGTATGACATGATGGTGAGTTCAGCAATAAAAATATTTAAATGTTAAGTAGAAGCTAGATAATGTAGGGCTTTGGGTACCAGAGAGAGTCTAGGCTTTATTTATTGGCAGTGGAGAGCCACTGAAAGTTTGAAAAATTCCACTGAGGAATTTTCAGCAAGAGAGTGCAAGGTGTTACATTCATTTCAGTTGCAGCAGGAAAAGATCTGGAGTGGATTGAGGCTAGCTAGAGACAGGGAAACCAATTGGAAAGTTTTGGGAATACCATAATAGAGAGAATGATAGAATCAATGGCATTTGATTGGTACATTGTTCAACAGATGTTTTAGAATGAACTAAATGAATGAATGAGTGAGAGGGTGTACCTGAAATGTGTGGACCAATGAAGTGACCAATAAATCAATCACTTACAAAGTGAGACAGATCCTGATCAAATATACCTCCACTGAAAAATGCTGTTGATGATTTTTTAAAGTTTACTTTTAATTTACATACAGTAGCAATTACTTTTTTGGAAATAGTTCTCCAATTTTGATAAATGCATAGACTTCTGTAATCCCTACCACAAAAAAGATATTGAACAGTTTCATCACCCCAAAAGTCTCTCTCATACAACCCCCCTTTGTTAGTCAAATCCTACCTCCTCCCCAACTCCTGGAAGCCCTGATCTGTTCTCTGTTGCTATAGTTTTGCCTTTGCAGAATGTTGTCTAAAGAGAATCACACAGAATGAAGTCTTTTGAGTCTACCATCTTTCACATGGCATGATGCGTTTGAGATTTGCCCAAGGTGTTGTCTCCTTCCTTTTTACTGCTTAATAGTATTTCATTATGTGACTGTACCAGAGTTGATTTATTCACTTGTCTTAGTCCATTCAGGCTCTACAACAAAATACCATAGAGTGAGTGGCTTATAAACAACAGAAATTTATTTCTCACAGTTTTGGGGACTGAGGAATCCAAGATTAAGCTGCTGGCAGATTCAGCATCTGGTGAGGGCCTGCTTATTAGGTCCTAGATGGTACCTTCTAGCTGTGTCTTTACATGATGGAAAGGATCCTCTGGGGCCACTTTTATAAGGGCATTAATCCCATTCATGAACGCTCTGCCCTCATGACCTAATCACCACCCAAAGGCCACCTCCTCCAAATAATCTCATAATGGGGATTAGGTTTCAGCATGTCAATTTTGGGGGAACAGAAGCATTTAGACCCTGGTACTGTTCACCAGCTGAGGAACATTTAGATTATTTCTAGTTTTGGGGTTATAAGTACCACTGCTATGAACATATGAATTCAGGTTTGTGTGTTAAAATGATTGTCATTTCATTTGAGTATTTCGTGAGATTGCCAGGTCATGTGGTAAAAGTATGACTAAATTTATTGGAATCTGCCAAACTGTTTTCTAAAGTGGCATTTTGCATTGTGCTCCAGTTGTTCTACATCCTCGGCAATACTTGATATTGTCGGGTTCTGCCCATTAAATAGGCATGTGGTGGCATTTCATTGTGGTTTGAATGTGCATGTCCTTATCGACCATTGATGCTGAGCATCTTCTCATGTACTCATTTGCAGTCTGTATATCTTCTCTGGTGAAGTATCTGTTCAAATTTTTTGCCCATTTAAAAATAGGTTGTGGCCAGGAGCAGTGGCTTACACCTGGAATCGCAGTGCTGTGGGAGGCTGAGGTGAGAGAATTGCCTAAGCCTAGGAGTTTGAGACCAGTCTGGGCAACATGGCAATACCTCATCTCTACAATAAAATAAAAAAAATTAGCCAGGCATGGTGGCACACGAGTAGTCTGTAGTCCCAGTTACTTGAAAGATTGAGGCAGAAGGATCACCTGAGCCTTGAGTTGAGGCTGCAGTAGCCATGAGCATGCCACTGCACTCCAGCCTGGGTGACAGAATGAGATCTCAACTCAAAAAAAAAAATGTTTACTTTCTTACTATTTTGAGAGTGCTTCATATATTCTGTATATCCTTTGTCAGATAGTGTGCGTCTGTGGCTTGCCTTTTTATTCTCTTAATATCTTTCACAGAGCAAAAGTTTATAGTTTTTATAAAATCCAACTATCAATTTTGTCTTTTTATGGATTAAGCTCTTGATGTCATTTCTGAGAAATCTGCCTAACTGCAGGTCATGAAGATGTCACCTATGTTTTCCTTTAAAAGTATTTTGGTTTTCATGTTTTACATTTAGGTCTATGATTCTTTTAAAATTTTTAAAATATAAAATATAACATATAAATCAAAGATTTTCTTCCCGCATATGGACGTCCAGTTGTTCCAGCTCAATTATTGAATATTCTATACTTTCTCCATTAAGTTGGTTTTTCAATGTTGTCAAAATTCAATTGACCATATTTGTATGGATCTACTTCTGAATTCTCTATTATGTTCCACAGTGATATACAGACAGATAGATACATAGGATATGTTTTTCTTTTTGTCAATACCATAATAACTTTATGACTATATCCTTATAATTCTTAGAATCAGAGAATGTGAGACTTCAACTTTTTTCTTTTTTCAAAGTTGTTTGGCTCCTCCAGTTTCTTTGGGTTTCTGTGTGAATGTTAGAATTAGCTTGTTATATTTTTAAAAGTCTGTCAGTTTTTTGATTGGGTTGATCTACAGATCAATTTGGAGAGAATTTGCATTTTAATAATTTTAATTTATGAAGTTTAATAATTTCCAATTCATGAACATTGTATAACTGCTCATTTCTTTATCCCTAATTGATTTCTTTCATCAGTGCTTTGTAGTTTTCAGAATACATATTTTTTTAGATTGTAACTAAAAAACTGAACATTTTTTAAAGACTGTAACTAAAAATTTCACTGTCCAAATGGCATCCCTCCATTCCTAGCACTTCATCTCTCCTGACTCATCACTTGTTATCTTTGCTGGTGAGTATTTCACTTAATGTAGAATAGTTATTGTAAAGGGAATTTATAAGTCTTGCAAAAGATGAATAATTTTATAAAACTGATGACAGTGTTGTTGGAGAATTACTCTAATTCACAGAGTCAGTGACAAAGGAAGATACAGATGAGCTGAGCAAAGTAATGACAAAGAGTGTATTGACAAGGAAGATAAAAAGTGGCTTTATGAGAGAATAATTTGAATATCAAAGGATTATGAGAAGGCTTTGAGAAAACTAATGAGCCCAGAATATTTAATACAATTTCTCTTTGTATAAATCAAAGATAAAATACAAGGAAGCTACATCATGCTCCTGTATATTTATATTGGGAAAATATCAACACCTGAATTACTCTCCCTTTATTTTAAGAGTTAGAAAATGGTTGCAATGAAAGTCTAAACTTTCTTATATAAAATTTGAAAAAATGTTCATATTTTTTGGTTTCATCTTAAAATCTCAATCCATCCTTACCCTTCAGTAATTATTATGAAAATAAGGCCATTATTTTTGATAGATTAATTTTAAGTAGGCTTATATTTCTTTTTCCTCCAGCCAATAGACAAACCTTGGATTTATGAGTTGGCCCAAATGGATCCTCAGAAATATGCTAGGTCTCCAGCTTCAGAAACAGCAAGACACATAATCATAGGTTTGGTTAGCTGAGAATTCCTATCGGATGGGAAACCTCTAAGATGTCCCTCAATTATCCTCACCTGTGATACTCCAGTCCTGTATAATCTCCTCTACTTGAGTTTAAGCAGGACTTGTGACTTATTTATAGCCAATAGAATAGAAAAGTTCACAAAGCTTGCAGATATTACTTCAGTGATTACATTATGTTAGACTGTAAGTCCACTTGCTAGCAGACTCTCTTTTGCTGTCTTTGATGAAGCAAGTGACCATGTTGGGGAGGTCCTTAGTTCAGCAGTCTGCAAGGATTGAATTCATTCAACTATGTGATCGTGGAAGTGGATCGATCCTTCTCTTGTCAAGACTTGAGAGAAGATTGGAGCTCTGGCTGTTACTTCGCAGCTGTTAGAGGGAATCCTGAAGCAGAGAACTCAGCAGAGTAATTCCGAATTCCCATAACACAGAAACTATGAGGTGATGAATGCATGTTGTTTTATACCATTAAGTTTGTAGTCATTTGTTACATAGCAATAGATAAGGAATACATCTTGCTGCATTTAGCCATTCTTATATAAATCAACCATTAATACTACTCTTTCAATTCTGGTATAAATTCTCACTAAAGACCCCTCCCTCCCTCCCTCCATTTCTTTGATTGTGAAAGACTTCCAAATAGGCAAAAACAAATTTATTACTGAGTTTTCTTTCTAGTACACTCTTCTGTGTTATAGATTCCCTCAAAAATTGGGATTTGTCTGTAAATAATGCATGGGGTTCTGCTTTTGTCTGCAATGTCGTTGAGCTATTTTATAACTCTGTAAGTTGAAGAAAACATAGTAAGGCAAATGCCTCTTAGCCACAGGATTATAAATGATTGTGTCCAATGGAATGCAGTTGATCTTTAGCCTGTGTGTAGATCAGCATTATATCTGTGAGTCCATTTCAGCATTCTTTGCTGTATATATATTTGTGATTCTTTGACTACTCCTGTCCACTGGTTCCATCATAAACTAATGAGTTAAATAAAATCTTTGACACACATTCATTTTGTATTTGTTATGAGAAAAGAGATATGATTTTACCTTAAAAATATCCTTTACCATTTTCTTCTTCTCTCCCTCCCTCCCCTTCTCTTTCCTTCCTGTTCCTTCCTCCTTTCCTTTCTGTTAACATTGAGTAACTACTATGTGCTAGATTTGATTTTATTCTCTTTTCAAAATTTATTTCCTTTGAATTTCACAAAGACTCAATGTAGGCATTATATTGTCCTATTTTATTTACAGATGAGAAAACTGGCTCAAAAGATTAAGAAACACACCTCTGCTTGTAAGTGGAGAGCGCCGAGGCACACCCAGGACTGCTGACTCCCAGAGCTCATGCTCTGAACCACCAGACCATCTGGCCTGGGACTGAGATGTTTCCCAAGACATAGGACTTTTAGCACTAGAACCTGGAGTGTCCTGGGCAAGCCAAGATGAACCCATCACCCTATACAGCTCTGCCCAGAAGGCCCAGAGAAGGGTCTGTGCCATGTTTAGCTTTGGATGACCTGGTACTTACTACCCCTTGGTCCCGCCCTGCACATGCTGGTGTTTCACTGGCTGGTGTTTCACTTCAAGGGCTGTGGTCACCAAGTTCTTAGTGTTGCATCTGCAAACGGCCCAGATCACTCTCCCCTATGTTGTGCAAAATGTTGGCTGCTTTATGTAGGGCCCCAGGGTGGTTCTAGCCTCTGTTCAGCACCCCAAGCCTGCAGGCCTCCCCCAGTTCAGCCAGGAAAAGCCAAAGGTAGAGTTTTGTTAGCTTCTTTTGTTTTGAAGATTCACTTCCTGCCTAGAGTCCCATCTTGTTCAGTGCAGCTTCCTGTGTAACATCATGAAACATCCCCTTGGCAACCATGACACAGGAACAGAAGTAAATTGTGCTTCCTACAACCGAGGCTACAAAAGCACATTGCAAAGTCCTGTGAAGTCCCTGAGTGTTGGGGCACACACAAATTTCTCAGACATGCCAGATAGCTTCTGGATGGGCTGAGAGAAATTGGCCCTAGCTGTTTCTCTTATAGTTGAGAAAGAGCATCATTGGGTATTTCTAAGCACTGAAGAATCTGAGAGCGGTCATTTGGCTGGAAAACTAGGTTTCTCTCATCTCATAGACTGCAATTGTTCTAACCCAGAAAGTGACTGGAAATTTGAGGTTAAGGAGCTCCAAAGGCTAAGAGTTTTAGGTTCCACAGACCAGGTTCAAATCAATGCTTTCAGGAGTAAATAAGCAAAAAGTTAATCAACCCTCCAACAACAGTTTTTCAGGGTTCAAGAGCTATGACTTCAAAAGCCATTTAGTTAATTTAAAAAAATCTCTGTTGCATTAATACTCAAAACTTTTTTCAAATGAAAACTTTTTATGTTTATGATGATGAAATTTGGGTACAGATTTTGCTTGATTTGCACAGATCAATTCACTGCTTTTCAATGACAAGAAAGCATTTACAAATCAACACGAAGATAACATTTTTCTGATTATAAAAATAACACATGCTGATTATAGAAAAATTGGAAAATACAAAATAAAGATGAAAAGAAAAATTATTCATAATCCCATAATCTGGAGAAATAGAAAAAAATTGATATCTGACTGCAAAAAAAAAAAAAAAAGAAAAAAGCATGGAATTTTGCTTGACCCCGAATTCAACTCAAGATCACCACATAACAACATGGTGACGTGGCTGTCAGGTATTGTTTTATGGATCTGTCATAATATACCTAGCCCATTTCTTATTGTTGGACATTTATGTTGTTTCTAATTTGTTGCTTGTAAATAATGCTGAACTCCTTGTGGCAGATAGACCCTGTGTGCCTCAATTAGGTTAATCCCTCGAGGGGGAGCTTGTGGGTGGTCTGGGGTTCAGTTGAGAGGATCAGAGGCTCAACTAGTCATCGAGAGCAGGGCTACCCAAACCCCGGCCATGGGGTGTTACCGGTCCGTGGCCTGTTAGGAACAGGACGGCAGCAGAAGAAGGCCAACGGTGGGCAAGCGGGAGCTCTGCTTGCTGTCAGATCAGCAGCGGCATTAGATTCTCACAGGAGCGCCCAACCCTGTTGTGAACTGCACATGCGAGGGATCTAGGCTGCATGCTCTTTTTGAGGATCTAATACCTAATTAACCCCTTCCCCACCACACACACACATGCCGGCTGTGGAAAAATTGTCTTGCACAAACCCAGTACCTGATGCCAAAAAGGTTGGGGACCGGTGATCCAGAGGACTGTACGATTTAAAGTAAGGATTCTTGACCCGGGAGGTGCCTGGAACCAGGGTGCTCAGGGACTGCAGCTCTGGCTTGGCTTGGTTTCCCGGCTTGGCTTGGCTAGGCAAAAGTAGGGCAGGGCACAGCAGAGGGACTGGGTGTGGACACAGAGGCAGAAGCCCTTGTTGCAGGGCGGAATGGGGTGCACTGTGGCCCTCACAAGCTCAAGGATCCAGCTGCCCGGTCCAGCTCCTCACCGTGAGTTGAGGTTCTCAACGCAGGCTGGGCTGCTGGAGGTTGCAGGTATTTCATTTTCTCCGGAGGTGAGGGACTAGGTTCCTGCCTCTCCCTCTTCCTACCAGAGCTTGAAGCGAAGAAGGAGTGGAGCGAGACCAGAAGCTGGACCCTGCGGATGCCTTTCAGATCCAGGTTCTCTATCAAGGTCCACGACTTTGCGGGCAATGCCAGGATGCCAGGCTCGCAGCTTCAGGATGCCAACCAGGGCTGAGAATTTGTTAACACAGCGCGCCGCCTAGTGGTCATTTTCTCACGACCCTCGCAGCAGGCAAACGGTGCTTCTTGGTTCAACCTCCTGTTTGGGGAAGTCTTGCAGATCCGCCTTCCCCTGGAGCCCAGGAGTCGAGGGGTGGGGGTGTGTGTGTGTGTGTGTGTGTGTGTGTGTGTGTGTGTGTGTGTGCGTGTGTGTGCGCGCGCGCGCGCGTGCGTGCGTGTGTGTGTGTGTGTGTTGGGGAAGTCTTGCAGATCCGCCTTCCCCTGTGTGTGTATGTGTGTGTGTGTGTTTGGGGAAGTCTTGCAGATCCGCCTTCCCCTGGAGCCCAGGAGGCGAGGGGTGTGTGTGTGTGTGTGTGTGTGTGTGTGTGTGTGTGTGTGTGTGTTGCAGATCCGCCTTCCCCTGGAGCCCAGGAGGTGAGGGGCAGGTGTGTGTGTGTGTGTGTGTGTGTGTGTGTGTGTGTGTGTGTTTGAGGAAGTCTTGCAGATCTGTCTTCCCCTGGAGCCCAGGAGGCGAGGGGCGGGTGTGTGTGTGTGTGTGTGTGTGTGTGGCTGGTGTGTGTGTGGTGTGTGTGTGTGTGTGTGTGTGTGTGTGTCTTGCAGATCCGCCTTCCCCTGGAGCCCAGAAGGTGAGGGGCAGGTGTGTATGTGTGTGTGTGTGTGGGGCGGGTGTGTGTGTGTGTGTGTGTGTGTGTGTGTGTGTGTGTCTTGCAGATCCGCCTTCCCCTGGAGCCCAGGAGGTGAGGGGCGGGTGTGTGTGTGTGTGTGTGTGTGTGTGTGTGTGTGTTTGAGGTGTGTATGTGTGTGGTGTGTGTGTGTGTGTGTGTGTGTGTGTGTGTGTCTTGCAGATCCGCCTTCCCCTGGAGCCCAGGAGGCGAGGGGTGGGTGTATGTGTGTGTGTGTGTGTGTGTGTGTGTGTGTGTGTGTGTGGCGGGTGTGTGTGTGTGTGTGTGTGTGTGTCTTGCAGATCCGCCTTCCCCTGGAGCCCAGGAGGCGAGGGACGGGTGTGTGTGTGTGGCGGGTGTGTGTGTGTGTGTGTGTGTGTGTGTGTGTGTGTGTGTGTGTCTTGCAGATCCGCCTTCCCCTGGAGCCCAGGAGGCGAGGGGCGGGTGTGTGTGTGTGTGGGCGTGGGGGTGGGGGAGTGGTGGGTGAATTCTAGCCACCTCCGATCCTAACTTGCTGTATGGTTCTGGCCACATCTCACCCCTCTGTTACACTTGTCGTCTGTGAAATGAGGAAGGTCATGCTGGTCTCACTGGTTTGACCTGGGGGGAGGGGAAGGGCTCTAAGCCTTTGCCCTTCTTGCCCACTTTGCCTGGGCTTGGGACCCAGGGTTGGCTGGAGCAGGCATGTGCAGTGTGGTCAGAAGATTCTACGGGGCACTGGGTTTGTGCACCCCCTTGCTAAAGTCTCTATATTCAGAAGTGGACTCCCATGGTCACTCCTCCCTTAGGGTAAACAGGACCTGGACAGAAGAAGTGGCCAGGGTGGCTAAGAGCTCAGAGTCAGTCCCCCTTGAGAGAGTGTCTTATCTGGAGATGACTTGGGGACTGAGAGGCTTCTTGGAGAAGGAAGTAGTGGACAGATCTCATGAGCCCCAGAGATTGGATAATTAATTGTGAGTTCAGAGAGCAGGTACTTAAGATAGGTGGGAAAACTGAGCTCAAAAACTAGCCTGGCTGGGCTCAGTGGCTCAGCCTGTAATCCTGCGCTTTGGGAGGCTGAGGTGAGTGGATT